>NW_015386884.1:248500-252060 GCF_001527695.2 Protobothrops mucrosquamatus
CCCGCCCTTCTCCCAATGGACTCAGGGCGGCTTACAGCCAATTAAAAACAGAACAATCAATACAAATCTACAAAATTTAAAATCAATTAAAAGATATATACAATAGGCCTATTCATGTTTTAAAATTAATTAAAAACCGGTTTAAAATATCCCTAGGCCAGTCCTGCCTGCTGGAACAACCATGTCTTGAGGGCGCGGCAGAAGGAGGGGAGATCCGGAATCAACCGGATCTCTGGGGGCAGCTCGTTCCAGAGGGTGGGGGCTCCAACAGAGAAGGCTCTCCCCCTGGGGGTCGCCAACCGACATTGTCTGATTGACGGCACCCTGAGGAGACCCTCTCTGTGGGAGCGTATCGGCCGGTGAGAGGTAATCTGTGGCAGAAGGCGGTCTCGGAGATTACAGATGGAGAAAGACGGATGATCTTTTGTTTTCCTGGATAAATCATTTGGGCCCTTGAGAAATTTTAGTGATGTTCCTGTGACTTTGGAGGGAGGGAGCAGCCTCGCTTTTCTACGGTCTGCCCCAGGATGATTGTGCCCCAACCAGAGGCCAGCCTGAGGGACCTAGAACCGAGCAAGAGGCATGGATTGGTCAATGCTCCACCCTTCCTGTCCTCAGCTCCCCCCCACCCAGGGGATACAGGGTAGAAGTGTAGTTGCCCCATTTCCAGCACAAATTTATTTCATAAATTCATATAGTTGTACATAGTTGGCTCTGGGTGACTTTAAAAATCCTCTGCATACATACTAAAGAGCTGTTTTAAAAACCCCAGTGACCCTTCAGGGCAGGGACAACACAATCAAATCAGCCACTTGATTGGCTCCTGTCCATTTGGGGTCCCCAGGAGATCACGGATAGAACCATGTTTCTAGGGCCTTTTGGAAAAGCAGCAGGGTGGGTGGGGCCAAGGTGCCTAAAGCGGGACTAGAATTCACCATCTCCTGGTGATTGAGCCAAACTCACCTAGCTGTCTTTTGTACCTTAGGCAGAACTGGAACTCACAGTCAAAGGCTGAGAACTTTGCTGCTCTGTTGGGCTTCACAGTTCTGGGATACCAGAACCTTTATTTACTTATTAAATGTATTTATTGACTTACTAAGTTTCTCTGCTGCCCATCTCACTCTCCAGATCAACTCTTTCGCCTCCCGGTGGCTTTGTTTTACGCCCTGACATCGGTCCCTCTTACTCACTGCCCTCCCTTTCTTTCCTTTCCCCTCCCTTGAACCCAGGCCTACGTAGTGCTGGGCCAGTTCTTAGTGCTGAAGAAGGACGAAGACCTCTTCCGCGAATGGCTGAAGGACACGTGCGGAGCCAACGCCAAACAATCCAGAGACTGCTACGGGTGCCTGCGCGAGTGGTGCGATGCCTTCTTGTGAGGGCTGCGGGTCGAAGCCAGGTGGGGCTCTGAGGGCTTCTGTAGGTAGCTGGCAGCTGACCCCTCCCCGGTCCTCCTCCGCAGAAACGCCCTCTCGGCTTTGCAGCCTGCACGAGGCTCCTTTCTGGATTTCCCTCCGAATCCTAGACAAAAATGATGCGCCTTTTTAATGTCCCTCAACTTCTGCCCTCCGAAGAGGGAGTTCGGAAGGGTACCGTGTTCCAGTCTTGACCCCTGACCGGTTTCCCCCCTTTTGTAGCGTTCTCTGTTGGATCCTTCCTTAACTCTTCCCGTGCTGAGTTCTCGGCCTTCCCGAGCCTGCGGTTTAACTCCCAGAATCGAGATTTGTACTATGAAAATTGGCGGAGACGTTCTTGGTCTCTTCTCAGGCCTCTGTGTAACCTGACGCCACCCTGGCTGAAGGTCAGGAACCCAAATAATGCCACGTTTTAAAATCAATAAAAACCAGCTGTGTTTAATATTCAGGGGTGCTTGAAAGTCTTTGGGGAGGGGGGGGGGTTCTGCATGAGAGTTACTGGAAGAGCTGTGGGTTGGGGGGTGGATCTCAGGTGGGGGGATACTGTATGTGGCAAGTCTGCCCCCCCCCCCCGCATCACTCACTGAGTTGAAAGGAAGTTCAGGAGTTGCTCTCTTAATCTCACTGTACAACGGGGTGATCAAGTAAGTCATTTATGAAGATATTGAAAAGTATTGGACCCGATACAGAACTGTGGGGTGCCCCACTGCTTACTTCCCTCTATACGGATGTAGTTCCGTCCTTGGCAACTTTAACACTTGTGGACTTCAACTCCCATACTAGCTGGCTGGGGAATTCTGGGACTTGAAGTCCACAAGTGTTAAAGTTGCCAAGGACGGAACTACATCCGTATAGAGGGAAGTAAGCAGTGGGGCACCCCACAGTTCTGTATCGCAGAGGTCCCCAACCTTTTGGGCACCAGGGACCGGTTCCGTTCCGTTTTTCTGCAGACCGGAGGGTGCGTGGTTTTGTGTGCTGCCTGCATCTCGCAGATGGAGCTTCGCTTGTTTGTGTGGCCCAGTTGCTGGCATGCTGCAGCCCGGTACCGGTCCATAGACCGGGGGTTGGGGACCCCTGCTGTATCAGGTCCAATACTTTTCAATATCTTCATAAATGACTTAGATGATGGAATAGAAAGGATCCAGAGGGATCTTGACAGGCTTGAACACTGGGCCCTGTCTAACAAAGTGAAATGCAATGTAGAGAAAGGAAAAGTCTTACACTTAGGCAAGAAAAACTATGTAGGTACAGACTAGGTAAAACTTGGCTTAATGCCAGTAACTGTGGGAGGGACCTCGGAATCCCAGTGGACAATCACTTAAATATGAGCCAACAATGTATTATACTACAGCAGTCAAAAAAACCCAATGCAGTCCTAGTCTGCATTAATAGAGGGATAGAATCAAGATCATGTGAAGGGTTGTACTGCTTTATAAGGCCTTGGTAAGACCACACTTGGAATATTGCATCCACTTTTGGTCACCGTGATAACAAAAACAATGTTGAGACTCTAGAAAGAGTGCAGAGAAGAGCAACAAAGATGATTAGGGAACTGTTAAGAGGAATTGTTAAGAGCAGTGGTTCTCAACCTTTTTAATGCCGCGACCCCAACCGGTCGTAAGTCAAGGACTAAACCAGTCGTAAGTCGAGGACTACCCAACCGATCGTAAGTCAAGGACTTTCCCTGCCCGGGAGCGCCACGCATGCGTGGTTCCGCCCCCTGCGCCGGCCGAGGCGTAGCTGGCAAGCGGCAGAGACGGAGCAGGCCGACCACCAGCGGGCCCAGCCCAAGGGAGGTAAGGCACCCGCCGGAAAAGGGGGAAAAAATGGTGGACAAAAAAAATGGCAGACAGCCTTGCTTGGTGACCCCCGTGAAATGGCCGATTGACCCCAAATGGGGTCCCGACCCACAGGTTGAGAACCACTGGTTAAGAGGAATTGGGTAGGTTGAGTTTAATGAAAAGAAGGGCCTGGGGTGACACGATAGCATCTTCCAATATCTGAGGAACGCCTATGAAGACGAGGGGGTCAAACTAATTTCCAAAGCACCAAAAAGCAAGACAAGAAGTGACGGAAACTAACCAAGGAGAGAAGCAACCTAGAGGAGAAGCTTCCTGACAGTTGAAAACCATCAGTGGAACAGCTTCC
>NW_015386885.1:0-191703 GCF_001527695.2 Protobothrops mucrosquamatus
TTTTTTTGACACTCAGTCTCACCCAGTTACAAGAAGATAAATGATAGCAGAGGCAAGCATATCTTCCTTGGGAGAGTTTCTATAAACCCCAGGATTTTTCTTCATTTCAGAAGTCAGGAAATAAGAGTACAGGCTCAGATGTCAACTGAAGAGCATAACCTAATGTATAGAAAGCAAGCGCTCCCCATTAGAATTGCTGCAATTGATATCCAGAGAGAATGTTCTCTACAGGTTCCTAATTAATCCCAAAGAGAGTTCTGAAATAAAAACAAATGGAAGCTTCAGATCATATATTCAAGAGCATATCTATCTCGCTCTTCAAATAAATGAAAATACTTAAAGATATTCCTTTTCATTTTGATAAAAATAACTGGTTGATCACCACACATCTTAAAGATCTGTGTGTAACAAATGAAGGTCTTTGATAGGAGAGGATCCTTGAAAAACATACTTCAATGAGTGTTTGTATCATCTGAGGCAGAATATGTATACCTATTCATTATGCATGTTTTATTATATATTATGTTCTGTGAATAAATACTTTGTAATAGAAAATAAAAATTAGGTTTATGATAAATAATTCAAAAGATAGATTAGTGTTCTTCACTTTGAAAATAGTAAGTATAGGATTCAAACTAACATTCTCTTTGAAATACATATGAAATGTAAGGATTTAAAAAGCTCTCGCTACTAACAAAATGTTTGCAAATTGCCTTCCCTCAGCAGCCCAGAAGGTAGAAATTATTTTAGAAGTTTGATTTTAGTAGCAGTTTTCTGATCTGAGCCCTTGGTTTGTTAAGTCTGCTAGAATAAAGAGTCACAAATACATTTTTAAATATGACTATGGGAAAGCCTAAGAAGTACTGTGAAATATACTGAGGTTGATAATGTCTCTCTCTCTAGGAAGATAACTTCCTGCACTAGGATAAGTAATCAGAAAGGGATAGTTCTTCCTACCCTGATCATACCCGGGTCTCAGATATAAATTATACAAGAAAATATTGTGGTAGTGAAAAAGCAAAGTCTGAAATTTTGGTTAGCAAGGATAGAAGTATTATAAACTAATCTGAAATAGCAAAACCATTAATCTTATTCATTTGGATGGTTCTGTTTTTAATGAAACATGGAAGGAAATAAAAGGGCTTCCCTAACTTAAATAATATTAAATATCAGAGATGTCACTGCCAAGGTTACCTGGTCATTGGTAGGGTTTAGAGTTGGCTCCTGTACTATCCCCCCCCAGTCCAAGTAAACATTAGATTATTAGAATTGACAGGGTGTGTCAGAGGTAGCCTTCTAAGTAATATAGTCATACTGTCATTTAATACTCTATTGCCCCATATTTTAACATTTCAGGTTTTTAAAATTGTTTCTAACCTTAGTACACAGGTATATTAAAAATTAACAATTAGTTAAAATAAAACTAGGATACACTGACAGTCTCAGTAGCTGAAGAGCAAACAAGTACCCTACAAGCCTTGTGAAAGGTTTTCTGTGACCTATGTGCCCATTCGTGACAAAGCTGAAAGGCAAGAAGGGCCTCAGGTTCATAAAGGGACAGGAGATTGTTGAGATGTACCTGTCTATATTTCATTACCTTGTAAGCCATTTGAATGGGTGAAAACCATCCTTGAAGTATGTTTTTCAAGGATCCTCTCCTATCAAAGACCCAAGAGATATATAAAAGGTAGTCTTGGATACTTAATAATTGGGTTGCTACAGAAGATGAAGAGCATATTTCCTCCTATTTTAAAATGTGTTACAATTTTTCCTCTCTTATAGTTATTAATTCAGATTGCTTAAATTATTTGGTTTGGTAATAACGTTGCGAATAGATTAGATTTGAATTTGGAGTTACAATTCATATGATTCGTACCTTGGATCTCTCAACCTTCAGGATCCAGGCAGAGTCCACTAATATATTTGATATCAGTAAACTGGCTTAAAAAAATCTGAATTGGAGCAAGATATCTTGCACAAATATTGCTGTGATAATATGGAGAGTAATTTTGTCCCTAACTTTGTCTGCACGGCTATTCCAGTGTATAGGAGAAAATTCTTGTGACTTTAAGTGCAAAGGATCTTTTGAGCAGAATAAAAATGTATGTCCACTTAATGATGAAGCTTTCTTGTGGTGGTATGGTTTCTAGTTTCAACTTTTGCTTATATAAGAATGACTCACAGTGAACTGAGGATAATGAAGGAACTTACTTTAGAGGCTGAGGTTTTTTTTTCTATAGCAGTATAGAAAAGCTCTCATTGAAATGTTGTCAGCTTCGACTCTCAATAATGTAGCTCTGGAAAATCATATGGCATAGTTATATAAAATGTAGCATTAGCATTATAAATAATCTTGATAGCTTCATAAAATCAAAACATACACTTAGATTAGAGGTTACCAATCTTTTCAAACGTTGAAGCTTGCATAATACTTCAAGGATCCCATCCCCTTAAAATGTCATTTGAGACCACAAGGTATTGATATTCTAATGTGAGATCTGTCATCTCATGACTCTTATGCAGGATCATGGAAAACCTTGCTGTTTGTCACTTTCAGAAATTTCTGTCCTTGTCTATGTGTGTATAAGAGAGTACAGTATTCATTCTCAGGTGACATGGAGAAGTAATGGATGTCCTGGTGCCTGAAGACATCGTGCTGGCAACCTCTGTTTTATAAGGTTAAATTGGAACTTGGGAGAATTAAGTTCAAACTGGCATTGGATGAGTGATCTTGAGCAAATTATTCTCGCTGTAGGATTATTGCAAACATAAGAATAAAAGTGAAGGAAAATGTCTGCATTCTGCCTTGGATACTCTGAAGAAAAATGGATAATACATATAATGCAACAGTATAAATAGTCCTTGAATTTTATTAGGAAGTAGGGTAGAATCTTGCTTTAATGTAAAAAATACTGTTAAGCTGCACAGTATATGTGCTAGCTTTTATCTGGAACGTGATTCCTCAGGATGATTCTGATCTATTTTTAATCAATTCAAGTTGAATACATCACCCTTGATTTCAAAATTTAAAAGCTTTTCCATGTTATGACAGTGTATTTGACAAGATAAATGATTACCAGATTTCATTAAGAGGAAAGCTTTTAGGAAAGGGATCCAACCTTAATTTCCAGACTCAAAAGTAGACATTCTTAAGCGGATTCAGAATGTTACTTCTCCCTCTAGTTCTTTCTTCCAAAGCAAACACTCCTATGCTTGCAAACAATCAAAGTATATTGATTGTTCTATAAAATGACACCTTGCCA
The DNA here is from genome assembly GCF_001527695.2 of Protobothrops mucrosquamatus. NCBI lineage: Eukaryota > Metazoa > Chordata > Lepidosauria > Squamata > Viperidae > Protobothrops > Protobothrops mucrosquamatus. The sequence continues at coordinate 3,264 of NW_015386885.1, forward strand.
CATCTCTTAAATTTGTGCAAAATCTACTAAATCAGTAAAGCCCCTTCTCTGAAATTTTCTGCTAGAGCTTGCTCAATTTTAAGATGCTTTAGTTTTAGTTGCGTTAAACATAAAAGCCATTCAGTGAAGAGCATGGTGACATTGGGTGATTGTGCATTTCGACTAATAATTCCTGTAATAGGTTTGGGGAATCTTTGGTATTGAAAATGAAAGCATTGCACATTTAATTTGTGCAAGTGACAAGTACCGCAACATACTGTGACATTTCCTCTCTTCTATTTAGAGTCATAGTCTCTTTTAATTTCTTCGAAGTCTTTGTACATTATTTTCTGGCCTCACTAGTTCAATTTTAAATTAAATAAAATAATAAATTCACCAGAAAGCCTGGCATTGTTACATAACAGTTTGAAGAATTGGAGAAAAGAATAATAGACTAAAATGATATCTTTTTGTAATATCTTCTGTTACGTCAAGGAAATCTATTTCATGTTATTGGTTACATTAGCTTTGATGCTGTTTACTTATCTCCAGATAAATTTATTGTTTTATTATCCTGTTATTATGACCTTTAACTGAGCAAAACAGTGCATCATAGAGTAACAATTTTTGAACCAAGGTACCTCAAATGGGCTAACTTACAGAATGTGTCCAAATTCCAGGACCCATGATTCCCAAGAGAATGAAATTTGGGAAAGTTGTGGCTACTTCAATGTTATGTTGCTGTTGCACTGCTGGGCCACTGCTACGGTCATGTGATCTTCATTTTCAATGTTCCATGACATTTTCCCAGCCAATCTCGCAATCCCTTACTCTTTCTCCTACCCAGCAACAGCCACTGACATGCCTGCTGGAAAGGGAAGGGAGAAGCAGGAGAAGCAGGCCCATACCACCACACATGCATTCCCCTAATCTATGCAACCCATACATGCACCTTCCCCAACCTCTTCTGCCCCTCCATGACCCATGCAACCCCTGTTGTGACTCATGCAGCACCTGTTGTACATTCTCAAGTGACACATGCTGCCCCTACGCACCTCTTCTAATCTGCATGGCACTTTTTGCAAATACCCCTATGAAATGACCCAATGGAGCACAGGTTGTCTAGTTAGTTTTAAAAAGCAGTTGAACTGTCCAGTAAATTGAAAAGTAAATAATACTTGGCTCTTAAAAGTGAATTGTACTGGATGAAAACTCAAAAGGTAACATGCTGATAGTTAGGTATCTTAGTATCCCAAGTTCATAACTGCACATTTTTGTAGTTACTCATCTACTGCAGTGGCTATGAGCAACATGGAATATTTTAGGTTACATGCCTTTGATTATCATGGTTGCTTATATAATATTCATTTCACAAGCTAAAGCAGAGGTTCCCAACCTTTGGGCTGAGGCCCACTATTGGGCCGCAGCCCATTTGTAACCAGGCCACACCAGCGGTGGATGAGTATGCACACGCCGGCGCTCTCAACCCCACGTGCGCAGGAAGCAGGGGCCGGCACTTGCAGGCCCAATCACGCAAGCGGCAGGCACCCACGCCTGCCGCTCACACAAATGAAACTGTGCACATGTGCGTGCACACTTGCCCCTTTTGCAAAACCATCCCCCTCCCCCCCCCGCGAAAGGTTGGAGAATGCTGTGCTAAGGCATTCACAACGTTTGTTAGATGATTTGAAATAGAGGATATATTCAACAGGTAGTACTGTTGGGCAGGTCAAATTCTATTATGTTGATCAATCTTTGTGGACAAATATTTGCAGTGCTGACTAAGAACCAGAAATATTGATCAATGTTGATACTTTTAAATTAATGAAGAAAGATTTGGCAAGTTTAATTAAAAAGCCAGAGCACCAGCAGTGTTGTAGCTGATCTCTGGTATGATAAAATAAGATTAAACAACTGCTATCAGAAGTGAATTTAATAAAACAATAGCACAGGGTAGAATTTTGATTTCCCCCCCCCCAAAAAAATCTAGAAATACATGTCCTGATCATAACATGGATGCTGGGTTAACAGACAGTAATAACTTAAAATGAAAAGATGTTACATTGGTCTTGACTTTGTAGAAAAATGGAAGAAAAATGACATATCATTTAAAGCAGAGTGGAATCTGCAAAAGCATTTTTTAGGCTTTTGTGTCTCTTTTGTTAAGTAGATTACAGAAGATGCAGTCTTAGCTTCCTGCATTTTTTCAGGTATTTTTCAACAGATGATGTTTATAAGCAAAGCATCCTAATTTTGTTTTCAAATTATTTCTTGATGTTCTGGTAGACAGGTGCTCTGATACACTATTTTTATTCTGGCTGTTAATTTTTTTTTAGATTTAAAATGTTAGCTATACTTTATCTCTATAATCCTTATAGTAGCACTCAATATTGGCTTCTTTAAATTAATGAAGTGGAGGTTCTAAGGCAGAGAGATAACACTTATCCAAAGTCATTCAGTGAGTTTCTGGCTTTGGGAGCAGAATTGCAGGCTTCATATAGACTTTATATTTCAGGAATGTTACCATGTATGTGTTTCCCTCAAACTTGTGTCCAGATGGAGATATTCCTTGGCTAAGACTCATAGCGGCTATAAATACCTAATACCTACTAATCTTTCAAATCTCATAAGTAGAATAGTAGAGTCATTTGAAATCTTACGAGTTCATTTGTGATCTTTTGAGAACCAGCCTTTTTCACATGCTTTATTGATTTATACATTGACCACTCCTTAAATATGTGTCTATAATGTTGATCCAAACCAAGAGGCGTGTTACTGTTTCTGCAGTGATAAGTTGGGAGACCTTTCTGCAGATGGGTTTGGTATCAATCCTTAGTACTTTTCATTATAATGATTGAAGTTACTGGGGGAAAAAACAACCCCCTTCTTTTCTCTGGAGAAGTTGCTGTTAGGGTACAAAGTGTCCAGTAGGTATATAAAGTAGCATTCTGTATAAAGGTAGGTAGGTAGGTGAGTTGATGGATGGATGGATGGATGGATGGATAGATGGATGGATGGATGGATGGATAGTAGGGAGGAAGATGGGAGGGGAGAGGTTTCAATAATAATAATAATAATAACAACAACAACAACAATAACAATAGTTGGAAAGGACCTTCCACGCAGTGACATTGACAGACTCTACCTACCAAGGCAAATAGGTGGGCGTGGAATGCTGCAAGTACATCAGATGGTTGAAGAAGAAGAAATGGCTTTGGAAGAATATCTGAAAGACAATGATGAAGATGCACTGAAATTAGTATATCAGGAAGGCTTACTGACTACTGGAGAGACCAAACTGGCCTACAAGAAAGACCAAATGAAGAACAGAATAGAGGCATGGGAAGAGACAGCACTACATGGCCAGTTCATTAAAAAAAATAGCTGGGAAAGCAGATAATAACAAGACCTGGCAATGGCTAAGAGCAGGAAAATTGAAGAAAGAGACTGAGGGACTAATTCTGGCTGCACAAGACCAAGCCTTAAGGACAAATGCATACAAAGCCAAAATTGAAAAGACAGCAACAGACAGTAAGTGCCGCCTATGCAAAGAAGCTGAAGAAACAGTGGACCACCTGGTAAGCTGCTGCAAGAAGATCATACAGACTGACTACAAACAGTGGCATGACAAAGTAGCAACAATGGTGCATTGGAAGATCTGCAAGAAATATCACTGCCTGTAAGCAAGAACTGGTGGGATCATAAAATAGGGAAAGTCATAGAAAATAATAAAATTAAACTGCTCTGGGACTTCAGAATTCAAACAGACAAACACCTGCAACTTAACACCTCGGACTTAATTATTGTCGATAAGAAAGACAAAAAAGTCTGGATAGTGGATGTGGCAGTGCCTGGAGACAGCAGAATAGACGAGAAAGAACTGAAGAAGATAGCAAAATACAAAGACCTACAAATAGAAATAGAAAGACTGTGGCAAAAGCAAGCAAGGGTAGTACCAATAGTACTAGGCGCCTTGGGTGCAATCCCAAAACAACTGGAGCACCACTTGAACACCATTGGCATTGACAAATTCGCCATTAGTCAATTGCAAAAGGCGGCCTTACTAGGAACTGCTTCCATCCTGCGACGATATGTGTAATACCATCAAACATCCACATCTGCCTATCCCAAGTCCTTGGTAAGGACTCAATAGGTAGACAAAAATGCCAAATCCAGTCTGAACATCTGGCTGACTATGCGATGGTAAATAATAATAGTTGGTAGGGACCTTGGAGGTCTTCTCGTCCAACCCCCTGCTCAGGCAGGAAACCCTATACCATTTCAGACAAATGGTTGTCCAGTCTCTTCTTAAAAACTTCCAGTGTTGAAGCATTCACCACTTCTGGAGGCAGGTTGTTCCACTGATTAATTGTTCTAACTGTCAGGAAATTTCTCTTCAGTTCTAAGTTGCTTCTCTCCTTGATTAGTTTCCATCCATTGTTGCTTGTCCTGCCTTCAGGTGCTTTGGAGAATAGCTTGACTTCCTCTTCCTTGTGGCAACCCCTGAGATATTTGAACACTGCTATCATGTCACCCCTAGTTCTTCTCTTCATTAAACTAGACATACCCAGTTCCAGCAACTGTTCTTTATATGTTTTAGCCTCCAGTCCCCTTTGTATGTTTTAGCCTCCAGTCATCTTTGTTACTCTTCTCTGTACTTTGTATTTCAGAGAATCATGGAAAGGGAAATATTCAGAAATCATTATATGAACAAATAGCAGAAGCATTCCTTAAGCCCTCGGAAAGGAGATAATTGTAGGAAAGATTTAGGCTGGCGCCTCACTCAGTGGGATATAAGAAGGAAGCGAAGAAAAACACAATCAGATTTGCCAAATTTTATTAATATAGCCTCTTAATAAAGCTTATATCTGGTTTTCTTGTGGAGTCGGTTTCCTGATAAAAACAACCTTAAAGAGCTGACAGTGATCTTCTTTTATAAAATATAGTGTTGTATATGTTTTTTTTTCAGATATTGAGACAAGTGAAAAAATCCAGAAAAGTGGCACTCTCCCGGTGTTTGCAAGCCTATTGACTCCGCAGTCTTCCTGCACTGCAAAAGTAGCTAACGTCATAGCAGAAATAGCCAAAAATGGTGAGGTTTTCCACAAAGCCTTTTTTGCTGGAACATCTTCAGTTTTGCAGATCACGTTGTCAGTATGTTTTACTTTTTTTAAGTTTTCATTTTATGGATGTTTCCATTTCTCTCTCTCTCCATGTTTTTGTTTAGTTCAATCTTTATGTTATACTAGTAACTAGTGCCATCAAAAAGAACATACTTTCAGAAATGTGTATTAATTGCAAGTGAGCATTGAGCATACATTAAATACAAAGAGTGGCAAAAATCAGGATATATGGGAAGTATTCTAATGATGAAAAAGACAAGACTGTGCCAGAGTGTACCTTAAGGATAAAAGATATGAGGTGGAATTGGTCATGGTATTTGATGTTTTAAACCTAAACAAGGCATATGCACCAGATTTTTTTCCCCATTTTTTTCTAGCCCCAAAAGATGGGCTATTAATTGCTATTAATCACTGGCTTATTGCCAAAATGTAGCAATACAATTCCTAGGAGTTCTCAGGGTCATAAAAAATAAATTCAAAACCTTATGCAAGGTGCATATTCATTGCATTCTTTAAAATCTACCCCTTTATTGAGGGCTTAGTTACAAAGATTACCATTTCATTCTGTATGCAGAGCACATTGAACATTTACTGCTTTACAGACCCTACTCTACTGTCAAAGTATATACTCAAAGCCTAGCAAGTAATAATCATACTTCAGAATGAAAATTCCCCCACCTTTTCAGGCAGTAAATTACTATGGGCTGGATTCAGATTTAGCCATGCTTAGACTCACTGAAAGTAAAGGGATGAAAGGATTTGCAGATATGAAGAAGGAATAAGAGATCCTCATTTTGTCTAAACATGAGAGTCTCGGGGTAAAAATTACAATGCTTAAATTTTGAACTTCATCTTAAAACAACAGCTGTTTCAAACGTACCAATAAATAATTCTTAGGCAATAGTCTTTAATTGATCTTCGTTTCTTTTTCCATGGATTGTAGAGTTTATGCGGAATCCATGTGTGGATGCTGGCTTGATCCCACCTTTGGTTCAGCTCTTAAACTGTAAAGATCAGGAGGTGCTTCTTCAAACGGGGCGTGCCTTGGGCAACATATGCTATGACAGCCGTAAGTCTTCAAATATCTATATTTTTATTTTTAAATCTTACCTATTCATTTTTTATAGTATTATTGGAGCTTTTGTGCAAATTTTTCTGAGACATTAGCAGGTGTTGTCCTACATGACAGGTTTTCATTGATTTAAATGGAAGCAGGCAAATCCTTGACAAATAGTCTAAAGATCTGAAGACAGAGATAGAAAAATTGTCTTGTGTGTTTACTTGTTTTACAGTTTTCTGTAGTGGAAGACTTGCCAAATTTTATTTTTATAAATAAATCAGTAGAGTTATGCAATGCAATTTTACTCCAACTCACAAAATAAAACTGGATGGAATTTGCCATATTTAGGTTCCCACTGATCATCGTATGTGATGTTACAAAATATGAATCCAGATTCTCATGTGTATATGCTTTGCTGTCAGTTCTGCTTTTTTAGCAGAAGGTTCAGTTAGCCATGTAAACCAAATAAAATAAAATAAAATAAAAATAAAAATTTCAGACATAGAAGCAGATAATTATCAGAGGGACTGTAGACAGTAATATATTATAACTGCTATATCACTGTCAAAAAGTATACCCAATACTTTATTAGTAGATGTTTTTACTGCCAATTTTACCTTGCTGGAAGAAAGGAACCACAAAAAATATATGCTGAATTTTATTATGAATGGAACAGGTTGGCAAATATTTAGAAGGCCCAAATATAAAATTGTAACATCAGAACAAGAATGAAACTGCAGCTGATATTCAGTGTATTTTAACATGTAGAAATATGTTTCATAATTATATTTGTCTAGAGATGAAACCAATGTTTCCTAATATATAAAAAGAAGCATACAGATTCTCGGTCTTCAGAGATAACTTTTTTTTTTTTTTACAAACATGGGCATGATATCTACATCTTTGTTCTTGGTTATTTTGTTGTTTGTTTTCTTGTTCTGATTACCATTTAGAGTAGGGGTATCAAACTCAATTTCATTGAGGGCTGCATCAGCATTGCGGTTGTCCTCGGGGGGGCGGGTAGGTGTGGCCAGGGTGGGCGTGGCCTACTGGGTGGGCATGGGTGGAGTGTGGCCTACTGGGTGGGCAAGGCCAGCTCTACATCGTTCGCGTCAAGGGTGCCTGTGGGGGCCTGGGCAGGAGTGGGACAGATCTGAAGGTCTCTGGCCGAATGGGGTGGGACTAGGGCAAGTGCCAAGGCATGGTCCACTGGAAGAGCCTGCCGAAACCCCTCCCCCGGAGCCCATCAAGCCGGATATGTGAAGTAGGCAAGGGCCATTTGGTGGCCACTTCCAGGCGATGGTGCATTTCTTCATTCCTCACAAAGGGTGACACCTCCCCAGCATGCACCCAGGAGGTGGGGCAGACGCGGCAGGGGCTGGTTCCTCACTGTTTCCAGACGGCCTTGTGGAGCTAAGACTGAATGCGTTTTAGCATAGATGGCCACCACAAAATTGTATATTGGCTCCCAGCTGGCCTGGGCCAGGGCCAAGGCAGCGGGGGCCGTTCCCTCACTGTTTCCAGGATGGCTTCGTGGGCCACATGAAACCACGTTGCGGGCCGCATCCGGCCCCCGGGCCTTGTGTTTGACATGTCTGATTTAGAGCCATACACAACATATTGTCTAATAGTTATAGAGACATATTTTAATTACCACTATAGAGGCATATTTGGATATCACAGGATTATGACATCAGCTGGGAATAGTTCCCCAACCTTTCCAGCTTGGTGGCTCAGAAGGAAAGGGAGTTGTAGGGAAATGTGCACGCGCACAGCCAACGGGCGTGTGCACGATAGTGGTGCTAGCGTGCGTGTGCATGCACAAGTGGGCCACACACATCCATGACACGCTGACGCCTGTGCGCATGCGCAAAAGGGCCACTAGCATTCATGTGATGCTGGTGGTGGTGCTAGCGTCCCCACACATGCGCAAGTGGGGCCACTAGTGCCTGCGCAGTGGTGCTACCGCGAGTGGGGCGGGGCCTCGCAAGCTATTTCCGGGGCCTGGTGGCCGTGGATCGGTACCGGGCTACGGACCATAGGTTGGGGACCCCTGCTTTACAGCATTCTCTGAGCAGTTTACAATGTCAGCATATTGCCCCCATTTTACCGACTTTGGAAGAGTGGAAGGCTGAGTGTGGAAGGCTGAGTCAGTCTTGAGCTGGTGAGGATCAAATTCCCAGCAGTGAGCTGAATTAACCTGCAGTACTGCATTCTAACTACTGTGCTATCGCAGCTCCTATAAAATAAACAATGGGAAATCAGGAATGCTCCAAGCAAATTATTATTTCCTTATTTGTGCAAAATGAGAATAAGGAAAATAGAAGTAGAAAAGTTTTGCTTCTAACAAGTCTAAATTGGTTTATCTACAATAATATGTTCCAAGCATCATAAATGGGGATAAATAACATCAGTTACATTCCTCAACGGTTTGTTGTTAAGAATAGTTGCTTTCTATATAATTCATAATTGCTCTGTTCATTCATATCTAACATGAATGTCTAAGTTATAAAAGTGTTAGTGTTTTATAACAATTAGTTCGTTGACGTGGTACATAGGAGCTAAAGCTACATTATGTTGTTGGCTATAGTGAGTTGACTGTCTGCTAAGAGTCCCCTTGGCAATTAATATTATTTTTCTTCTTTGCCAGGATAGCAATGAAATACTACATTAATTAAAATTGCATCATTTTTAACAGTGAAATTATAAAGAGATTGTTCTGGTCACAGGTTTATTTTAAATGTGGCAAATATATTGTCCCCTAGTGAATGAAACAGCAAAATGGTAGAGATCACATATTATTTCTTTTTGAACAGTTTATTACCTGTGTATCAATGAATATTTTGAAATACATCTACTGAATATTCCAATAAAGAGCTTCTTGACTGTTTAATGTTTATATTGTATGATAAGAAAATGATCATATACTGTTGTTTATCTTATAATTCCATTACAACAATGGAAGACAATAAAACGGATCCTTGCTCCAGCTACAAGAAAAAACAGAGACTTCTACCTACCCACCCTTTGGCTTAGCAAGTTATATGTCTGCCATGGTAGATTACATGGCACAAGATAGTTAAGCCAGTGATGAATCCCTAGTATGTCTGTCAAATAAACCAGCTTACTGCCTGATTTCCAGGCTGTTGATTATCATTGCTTTACTCTTAAATAGATTCATCTTCAGCCATTTTAATTAATCTAGCTAAGCCGCTAATAATTCAGAATCTGGGTCAAAATGTATTTGAGAAAGAGGAGATTATCTTCTTGTCTGTGTTACTGCTCTTGGAATTCTTAAACCAGATTTCTCCAGCTCATGTTCTTCAGAGGTGATGCTCCCATAATTTGCATAAGGTGATTATGAGCAGGATGTTTGAGTACATAGAGTATGCAGAGCACCTAAACATTTAAGTATGCAAACATGGCTGTAAAGCAAACTCCAGTGAATATTTTGAAGCAAGTTCAGAAATACAATACTTATGTCTTATTACTTAAAGACTGTCCTAGACTAGAGAAAGAGAAGAAACTTCATCAAATACAGTGATTTATGATCGCCATGGCTTTAAGTTATTGCAAGGGAAAAGCAGTCCTGAAGAGTAAGACATTGGAACTGAATTGCTAAATCCTCTTACAGAAAAACAGTAGCAGTAGCAAAAGCAAAATAAAGCATCCTTTAAGTCATCTCAACACATAGTGGCTTCATGAGCAACCTTTGCTTTTTCTTTCTTGGTAGTGGTACAGAATTAGTTTATTATTGCCTCAGGGATTTTATTTTTACTTCCCCATTTATCCTACAGCCTGAAATTTCCTGGTGGTCTCCTTTCCAAATATTAATCAGATGCAACCTCAGTTGGCTTTTCAAGTTCAGCCAGCTTAAGGGGAGCAGCCTTGTATGTATAAATGCTATAATTTTATGCCTGGGTTTTCTTACGCAAACAGGACCATGCTACGTTTCACCTTTTGTTGTTCTTGAGGAAGACTTATTGAGAACAGTCGTGATGCAAACTGTGTGAATAGAGTTTGTTTGTTAGGTTTGCAACCAGCAGAACATTTTTGCTTTTTTAAAAAAAAAATATATACTGTTTATTTCAAAAGGCAGCAACACCTTCCAATTTATTACAGAAACTGGGAATGTTTTACGTGGGAGTTTACTTCGCCGCTGAACTTGACAAGGTAATAGACAAACAGAGAATAAGACAAAACAACATGTTCCAAACTTGTTTTGACTGGGATGTGGTGGGTATATTTAGCAGGCAGTTCTCCAATACTTTATGCATGGAGAAGAGAGAGAGACGGTAATTAGAATTGTGACACCCTGAATTTACAGTGTGGTTTGTCCTTTCTTAAAGGGTGAAGACTGCTGGAACATAGTCACAGAATCAGCATTTCTGGCAGTTTCTCTCCCCAAATTAATTTTGATTAATTTTAGATTAAGTGGATCTAAAAAGGCACTGGTGAGTTTTCTCACTGTCAAGTCCTGTAAATAAACAGTTCTGTAGGCAGATTTACTTCACATCATCTGCAAGAAGGAGGCGGCTCAGGGAGGCTAAAGGGAAGAGGGGGGAAATTCCCCTAAACAACAATCTCTGTTATTTATAAGACCTCATAGAGTCCACCTAGTCTTTGGATCTCATGTGCAGTTGATTTGTTTTTGTGTGGATTTGTATATCATACGATAAGGCAGGGGTCCCCAACCTTGGCAACTTTAAGACCTATGGACTTCAACTCCCAGAATTCCCCAGCCAGCATGGCTGGCAGGGGAATTCTGGGAGTTGAAGTCCACAAGTCTTAAAGTTGCCAAGGTTGGGGACCCCTGTGATAAGGAACAAAATCTCTGGGTGCTTTACATACAGCCCAGCAAATACCTGCAAACTATGTGGCTTTTTTCAGCTTATTTTTACATATACACAATTTGGATTGCAAGGAGTCTCTTAAAAATCAGTTCATTTATGGTAACAAAAATGTATGTATATTTTGATGGGTTCTAATTGCAGAATATTGGTGTAATATAATATAAGTCGTAGGAATAAGCATTAGTTTCCTGGAATGCTTACTTGCTTGACCATTTTTTATCCAGTTCTCTCTCCAGAATACTTAAGACAGTATATACGATATTTTTAACTCCACGCTACTGATCAATCTTTACAGCTCCCTTTTCAAAACAAAGATTAGCCTGAGGCTCCTCCCTGGATAATTTTTGTACCATTAAAAACCAACATCTGATCCCCCAAAATGTTTGCTGCAGCAAAACATGACTGAGTCATTTGGTTTGGGGGAATTTCTTGTCCCAGTTCATCACAATAAGATCTGTATGTAGCATTTGATATGGAAATGCCTTAAACATGGTGATGAAAATATGATATTTTTGCACCCTTGTGTATAATCAAATAAAACAGAAATCGATGACCTTTCCTTTGTTCTAGAGAGGAAAATGTGTTTGTACATATGAACTGTTTTTGTGTTGGAGCTCATGTGTGTATCATAGCTCTTGTATCCAAAGTTCTTTACTTGTAGGAAGGAAAGAAAGGCATACATGTGGATTTTGACAACGTTGTTAATCTCTTTACCTTTCATAACAATTTTTATGCATAATAATGATTGCAGAGATTCCTTACATCCTACTATATTTTTTCTTTTTTTGCTAATGGACTGTGTTAAATGAATTGCCTCAAGATTTTCTTTTGCAAGGCATTACTTTATTGTCTGGGAGAAGGGATTTTAATGTTCAATATATTATATTCATATTACAAAACAAATGAGAAACATTATGATACATTATTTTAGATTATATAAAAATATTATAATACATTACTTTAGATTATATGATCCATAAAAAGTTCAGCAATCAAATAATGTATAATTTTGGGGGGGTTATATGGTCCAAGCATAAATGATTTCTTCTAAAAATATTGCTACAATATGCTTCAACAAATGGAAGACTAACTTTGAATCACTTGTAGTTAGATAGCAAACTAGGATCAAGTCCTATTTGAAGAACTCTTTGCAAAGTATAGTTAATGGAATTATGTTATGGTACAATGGCTAAACTGGCAAACAATGACTAATACCATTGCTCTGCTGCTAGATTTCTTTATACCATAGAAGAAAGGATTGAGTAGGTGGCAAGCAAATGCAAGCAGTTGTAAATAACAGCTGATTGGATAAATAAAGCAGAAAACAAAGCATTCTAAACTATAACTTATCTTTTGGAAAATATGACAGTCTGACTCCAGATTATGCTGAATGCCAGAAAGATACCATGATCAGCATTGTCAAATGCCACCAATACTTCTTACAGGACTACAAAGAAGTTCATGTAGTTCCTGACTAAAGTCATCTTCCAGAATGACCTATTCTGTTTCTTTCTGTGACAGAAAGAAATCTAAATAGTCTATGCCTTCTAAGATCCTGTATCCTGAATTCCCAACCACTTTCTCGACCACCTTCCCTAAAGAGGGAAGATTGGAAACTGGTTTGAAGTTGTTTAATATGGTTGAATTGAGGGATAGCCTCTTGAGCGGCAATATATTACCACTTCCTTCAAGGTGGAAGGTGGTAGAATTTTGTCCTTCTGTAGAGAAGCATTAACTTCCTCCTGAATCTGGATGTAGCCTCCAGCACCACCACTGTTCATACACAACTTTGACTGAGAATTTCTGACAATGGTAGCTCATTCTTTGGTCATCATGTAATTTGATTGTTGCAGTATGTTCTACATTTTGAAGGCAATCCCAAAGTGGCAATGAGTTCAGAAAACAGTGACCAGACTGTTAGTAGAAGAAATGCACTTTTGTAGGGTCCTTCCTATTCTGCAGTTGCTTTATTTTGCATTTTCTTTGGAAGTGGACTTCCAAGACCACTTCAGGGTTCTGGTTATAACGTATAAAGTCCTATATATCATAATGTCAGTATATATCAGGGGCCACCATATTAAACATGATCTTGGCTGTCTTATCTGAACTTCTAGAGAGGGCTTACTTAAGACCCCTCTCCCCATCCTCCTGGAGTTAAGAGAAGTATAAGCTAGAAAACAAACCTTCTCAGAATTGGATTTTTCATTCTGAAATGTGCTGTCCCAGAAAGACATCATTTTTACTTCTGACAGTTTGGTGTGCATGGAACAATCATTTTGCCTTAACAGATCTTTGCCGTTTTGTGAGGTGGTGTGGCAACCATCTAGTTTTTATGTTTATTGCAAAGCGTTTTTAATGTATTATGATTTTGTATATTGACCAGATTGATTAAATTGGGGATGTATATAAATGTTGTCAAATAAATACCATTAAAACAGCCTTTGCCTTTTAGCTGCTAATCATTATAAACACTGATTATCTGATCTGGCGATGGACCTCATCAGCATTTTTTCACATAACCGGCATACAGGTGCAAGCAGCTGCTTATGTATGTATGTATGTATAAACACATGTAGTCCATCAGGACTTGTTAAAGGAAGCAATATTTCAAAATATTTTACCTACAGATAGACTTATCTGATTTTGCAGGAATTCTCTTCTTGATTGACCTACCTTTTTTATTGGCTAGATGGATTTTGTAAAATGTTAATATTATTTGAGTATAATTGACTTTCCAAAATCCAGAGATACCGTGTGATATATCTGCGATAAAATAGGAGCTATGCAAGGTGATCTAAGGAAAATATATGCCTTTCAGGAGATTCAATTCTTCGTATTTTGTTTCCTTGTGAAAAAGAAATTCCCCTTCTTAACTCGCTACCTTCAGAAAGCCATTGAGATGTATTGATTAATATTTTGTTTCCTTGTGAAGAAGACATTCCCTTTCCTGACTCCCTACCTTCAGAGTGCCTTTGAGATGTATTGATTAAATTGTTGGATTGGCGGCAGAGAGACCTAGATTCTGCTCTCACCCATGGACTTCCTGGATCAGATCAAATAATTTTCATTTAGCTCACAGAGTATTTCTGGGGGGGGGGGGAAATGGGAGGAAGATGCTGTGACTCAAGATCATGAACAAAACTCAGCATGTAAATCTAATGAGTGTTTTCCCATGATATTATAGTCCCTGAAGTTATCCTAAGCATCTCTGTCATAGATAAATTATGTAAAATCCTACTGAAACATTCTTGCACAACACATTTACAATAGCACTAATAATCCAAGACCTTTATTCTCTTTATGATTATTGTTATGTTTGGAACTCTTAAGTGCCTTTTTAATTTTATTTCTTAATTTGACTCTTTGTTTTACAGATGAGGGCAGAAGTGCTGTTGACCATGCAGGTGGGGCACAGATTGTAATAGACCATTTAAGGTCACTGGGCAGTAAAACAGATCCAGCCAATGAGAAGCTCTTGACTGTCTTTTGTGGCATGCTGGTGAACTATAGCAATGAGAATGGTAAACAAATATGCTAAAAAACTGTCTTGCCTATACCTTTATCTATCTATCTACACACCTATTAGAAAAATAAATGTAGGGTTTATAAATTGAAAAACAAAGATGGGCGGCCAATTGATTTTATTAATTAAATTACTGCAACATTAATAGGTATCATCAAAAAGTCAATGCATACAGTACATGTCCCAGTTCAGACTTCCATGTCCTTCTCTGTGTTCTGGGAGTTTCCAGGAAAGTAGGTACTCTCATTCTTTCTAATGGAAGGGATAGCTTGAGTGAATGGGAGAAAGATTTTATAGCAGCTTCTAATTGCTAGGATAATGTACATAGCCAAGTGAGCTCTTTGCTTGTGCAGTGGTTTGTCCAACAGTAATTGTCCTTCTACACACTACCACCACAAAACTTGAGAAAGAACTTTCATGTTTTATGGTGGTGACTATAATTTTACATCCCTTTAAAACTCTGCCTATGTTGCGTTTAGATTCCAAACTTCATAAGCCTCAAGGTGTTAGATGAGCAGTGTTCAAATATAGGTTTTGTTCATTCTTCCCTTCCGTGTTTTTTGGTTCACAAGGATCTATATAGAGAGTCCCTGTTCCAGGCATAAGGAGGGCAAGGGGGTGGTTTTCAAAAGGCTCTTGTGCCAAAATTGGCACTTGAGAAGAAGAGAAATAAAGGACAGATACACATTTTTGATACTCTTTCTCAGTTTCATAGATGCCAGGAATCATTAAGAACCAGGTCAGCCTCTGACTGGTGTCTATGTATTGGGAACTTGCTTATATGGAAACACAAAGGTGAATATTTATAATAATACGTTGTTTTCTCCTTAAGAAACTTATATTAAACTTCTATACCCTTTCTTGTAGGTGTCATCTGCCAATCTGCCATCTTACTCTGTTAACTCTTCTCATTCACGTTTTTTTACCTGTAACATTGTTTCAATTTAAATGTTTGTGTGTGTATGTGCGTGTGCGTGTGCGTGTGCTGAAATAACTAATTGGATTTCTTTGAACTTCTCTTGAATGAGGGAGTCATTATTTCCAACTGATAGTTGATTCGATGGCCCAAGTGAATTTGCTTTCCATCTCATCCCAAACCTGAGGATGATCATTATATTCATTTCATTTAGTTATCTATGAGAGCTTTTTTGAATGAAGTGATTATAATATAAATTCCCAAATAAATTGCAGTCTTCACAATATAACACTAAATGAACTACTAATTCCATCCAAGAGAAACATTTCAAAGAAAGTCCTCTCCTGGATGCCAGGTCTCCAACTAAATTATCATAATTAATAAAAACGGCACTTGACTGTGTATGTTTTCTTAATGTTTATGTGGCAAGGCACACTTAGAAAATTTGAGTCTGAAAATACTGCTCATGGTTTCTCCTTTTACTTGGGGTATACTGCTTTATTTTGGTACAGTTATGTATTGCAATGTTAGCAACCAATGTGACTTCCAAACTTGGAACCTTCTCCCATTTGTGCAGCAGCTCCACAATCCGGAAGCTCTATCTAGTCAACACCAGCTGTCCTTGGAGTCAGGTGTCACAACCATGGCAAAGAAGTAGACTATGCACAATTATGGCTGGCATGCCAGCTGTGATTCTTCCTGAACTGGTCAGATTTGGCAACAGCAATCCATGGTTATATCTAATCTTTTAAGCTGGTCATCTCACAAGAAAGCTATTCATAGGGTGTCCTTTGAAATATGTCTGGAGTTTGCATTTGATGTGAAACATAAAAATTAGACTACTAACCTGTACAAGATACAGGGATCCAGAAGGTTTGCCCTGATTGTCAAGTGCTTCCTGAGCATAATTTAAGGTAGATGTGTTTGTATTTCTATTACTATTTCAGGCCTTAAAAATCTTTGAGCTCTGTGTATGTATGCTGCTGCAGAAGGACTCCTTCTTAAGATGCTTCATTGCCTATCTGGTGCAGAAGAATTCTGCAATACACTTGGGCTGTTGAATGTTCTTCAAGAACTGATTTTGACTCTCATTATCTCAGCATATAGAAAATACATGTTGCCTTGATTGGTTTATATTTTACCTTTTTACATTTCTCTTTGTTCTTTTAAATCTGAAATAAGCGAAAAAGAGAAAAATAACCAACATTCTACTTTGATAATTATTTTATCTACCAAGGCTTATGACTTGTTAACTGCTGTTTGAAAGCTGTTTCTAATGACAGCTAGAATTATGTTGTAAGTGGAAGTAAATTGTATAATATGATCTAATGAGTATTATTGAGATTCAAAACATTTACATGGAATTTGTATGTTTAGTTATCCTTTGTTTGTATAATAATAATAATAATAATAATAATATAACAACAACAACAACAACAATAATAATAATAATAATAATAATATTAATAAAGTTGGAAGGGACCTTGGAGGTCATCAAGTCCAACCCCCTGCTCAGGCAGGTAACCCTATACCATTTCAGATAAATGGCTGTCCAGTTTCTTCTTAAAAACTTCCAGTGTTGGAGCATTCACAGCTTCTGGAGGCAGGTTGTTCCACTGATTAATTGTTTTAACTGTCAGGAAGTTTCTCCTTAGTTCTAGGTTGCTTCTCTCCTTGATTAGTTTCCATCCATTGCTTCTTGTCTTGCCTTCAGGTTCTTTGGAGAATAGCTTGATTCCCTCTTCCTTGTGGCAACCCCTGAGAAATTGGAACACTGCTATCATGTCCCCCCCTCGTCTTTCTCTTCATTAAACTAGACATACCCAATTCCAGCAACCGTTCCTTATATGTTTTAGCCTCCAGTCCCCTAATCATCTTTGTTGCTCTTCTCTGTACTCTTTCTAGAGTCTCAACATCTTTTTTGCATTGTGGTGACCAAAACTGGATGCAGTATTCCAAGTGTGGCCTTATTCTGTTACTTGCTATTCAAAAGTTACTGATGTAGTAGCACAGGGTAAACTTAGTGTAGGTAATCCTCACATACCATTTGCCTGAAAATTATGATGGTACTGAAAAACCCATACTCAGAACTTGTGGCAGTTGTAGCATCCCGATAGTGATCATGATTTGGGCACTTGGAAACTGGCATGCATTTAGGATGATTGCGGTGTCTCCGGTCATGTGATCAGTATTTGTGACCATTAGAGCTGGTTTCCAATAAGCAAGGTCAGTGTGGAAGCCAGCAGAATCTTGCAAATCATAGTCACAGGCTATAGTACTTAATGACCCATAGTGATTCGCTTGACCTCAGAGGAACTGATGCCATACTGTAAGTCCAGCACGGTCACATTATGTTTCACTTAACAACTGCATTACTTAGTGACAGAATAGACAGTCCTTTTTCTATTTGTTAAATGAAAATTACTTGTATGGAGAACAGCGTCTTAAATTGAATTTCACATTTTCTTTTGGGTGAGACATGAAGAATATGGAACCATTGAAATTAAGAAATGGCCTAAGTTTCACTTTTTAATGAAACTTGATGTTAAAGTAATGCTGTATTTGTTTGATTGCTCATGTTTTAGAATATATTTTATATTACAGCATTACTTTACAGTGAAAACTTAATTCAGCTAATGAAGTCATACTCCTGGAACTTTATAATGCATAGATCCTATTTTAAGCAGTTATGCTGCAATACCCAGTTAATCTTAAAAAATCTAAGTGGTCTTGGACCTAGTTGTATTTGAATAGAAAAGTAGTAGAAAAACCTCTGTACTGTTGATTAGACCTGGAAGTTTTAAAAAATCCTGGGGAAAAAAGCAATATCAGACAGCTTCTGTTTAATTAAGAAAATATGGATTTGTGCTTAACTCAATACTCAGATGGTGAATGAAACATTTTTCTTCCAATTAAGGGCCACATGATATAATACTACAAATGAATGAAGCTATGTGAGTGGATAAATAATGGATGGAAGGACATTTTTTAGATGTGTTGTGCATTTCTAACATTTTCCCATCTTTTTTATATAGTATGAAATTACACCTTCATTTGTAGATAGAATGACATAACATTTTAGCAACACAGTTCTTGATCTTTGATCATCACAAAAAATCCCGAATCTTGAAAACATGGGTCTCTGTTCTTACATGATGATCCTAAAAATATTAAACATGCATGCTGATATCACAATATAAGCTGTGCTTTTTTTGTATTTGCATTGTGGCATTACATAAAGTTTGCACACAACATTGTGACACAAATTTCATCACCCCTCTCCCTCCCTCTCCCCAATCCTATAAATTGTAACTTGCCTTCTCTGGCAGTATGAAAACTGCTATAAAAGAAATTCCTTGTTCATCCTGCTTGCTATACATTATGTTTTCTGCCATGTCTTTGTTTATCATAGAACCATAATTTATGATCCCAAATTTACATGAAGCATTTCAAGTTAAAAGAGAATGGATTTTGATTTACCTAAACATGTAGAGTAGAAATGCAGTTATCTTTAAAATAGATTGTTTCCTTGCCTAAAATTATACTTTGTCAGCTTTGTAATGGTGAGGTCTATGGAAGGCCTACTCATAAATAATCCCAGTGAGTGGCTTTTCATGTTGATTTTCTAGAGCTGAACCAAACACTTTAATCATGCTTGTATTTGCCTGCTGTTGGCAAAAACTATCATTGCTATTTTTTTTAAAATAAAAGAACTACTACTTTTAATCCAGATAATTTAAGGTGAGCCTATAATAGGAACACAAGTTATTTTTAAAATGCAATTTGTATATGTCTTCTCAGAAGCAAGTTCCACTGACTATACTCTGAATTGTATGAATCTGCCTATAGAAAGCTTTTATCAGCCAAAATTAATAATAAGGGATTATTAAGTATATGAATTAGACTGATATAAATGCAATCTGAGTGCCAGTTTTGTGTACTGGGTAAGGCATCAGGCTAGAAACTTGGAAGCCATGATTTCTAGGCCCACCTTAGGTGCAAGCCAGTTGTGTGACCTTGGGCCAGTCACTTTCTCTCAGCCCTTAGAACAGTGGTTCTCAACCTGTGGGTCGGGACCCCATTTGGGGTCGATCAACCATTTCATGGGAGTCGCCAAGCAAGGCTGTCCGCCATTTTTTTGTCCGCCATTTTTTCCCCTTTTCCAGTGGGTGCCTTACCTCCCTTGGGCTGGGCCAGCTGGTGGTCGGCCTGCTCCGTCTCTGCCGCTTGCCAGCTACACCTCGGCCGGCGCCGGGGGCGGAACCACGCATGTGCGGCGCTCCCGGGCAGGGAAAGTCCTCGACTTACGACTGGTTGGGTAGTCCTCAACTTACAACCGGTTTAGTCATCGACTTACGACTGGTTTAGTCCTCAACTTATGACCGGTTTAGTCCTCGACGTACGACCGGTTGGGGTCGCGGCATTAAAAAGGTTGAGAACCACTGCCCTAGAAAGAGCCATTTGCAACCATTTCCAAGGAGTCAAGAAAACTTCTGGGGGTTGTCTAAGCAGTCTCCAAGAATTGGACCCGATTGAATAGAAAAAAAAGTGCAATCTAAGCTGGGAGTCAACAGCATAGTTCCTACTTGAGTTTAACTCACTCTTCAAGTTTTTCAAAAGTTCAGGCCAAAAGGAAGCCAGTTTGTTATCTAGACCTTGTATTTTACATCTCTTCCAGATTCTTGGGCTGTTCACTAATTTAGGGATATATAGATTACGAGTAGTTAATGGTGGTGCTTTTTAACGCCCCATACATATAATTTCAACTGGTTCAGAAAAAAACTGTTTCAACATTTCTATTTATTGAAAAGGTAAGACTATCTAACATAAAAGAGTGTTCATATTTAGAAAATAATAAGAAAAAATATATTATCCTAAATTGGTGTTCCCCAACATCTTGGACTGTAATCTTTGTTTTAACTTTTAAAAATTGAGTGGTATATCTCAACTGATAATATCTACAAAAAATGTGAAGTAAACATGTATACTTCTAAATGTTATAAATTTGCCAAACAGTAGCCTCACCCCAGTAGTACTTTTCCTTGCATCTTCTATTCTTTGATGAACTTTTTTTCTTGAATGGCTTGCAATTTGTGTAGTGATTGCTTGTTTGTCCATAAAAATATTTGCCTTTGCTGTAGGTGAAAGTTGAATTCTACATTTACTCTTCGTACATCAGGTCATTGACTAAATTTGTAATCTGCAAATAATGTTTGAAATCTAACATTATTTTCAGATTAGTTTTCTAATCCCAGCTACTCTTTTTAAGAAAAATTTGTTTGGGGGAAAACTGCTTTTGACATATTCCTATGAGTATTAATTTTTACTAAACAGACTCTCTCATACACAATTCTTCAAAAAGTATGTCATGATGGATAACACATTTTTATCAAAGAGTTAATGTGATTCTTATTTCATTGTGGTAAAGGTAGACATGTAGTTATTTGAAATGCTGACATATATATATTTTCAATAGTTTTAAAAGAGATTTGGAGACTCCTAAATAGACATTTGCTGAACAGCAGTTCTCATGTCACTAGGAGATATAGTTTACCAAAACTTGGAAATTGATACCTTGCTTGTTTTGTTTGTGACAAAGTTCATCTCTATTAAATACCGTGATCTTTCACACGGTCACCCACATACTGTATGCAGGCATTCAGCTGGTGGGAAAATAGGTAATAAAATATCACACTTCTCATCTCTGTTATATTTCAGTATACATGTGGAGATAGATTCATCTCCTCATATCTAAACTGCAAAGGATTAAATTTTTCACCTGCACCAATAATAGTTTTGCTCAGGATCATAGCAACTTAAAAAATAAATGAGCAATTGAATCCAATTGTGGTTGGATTTAGTTGTTTATATAATTGCCATCAGTAGGAAGTGGTTTGTGTTATTCCATTGATTGCACTGAGCCTGCTCAAAAAATAGTTAAATCTAGATCCAACCCAGTGTTAGTATACAATACTTAGAAACTTGAATGTGCAAAAACTGGTGGATTGTTGACAGCAAAAAAATCTACTTCTTGTTAATAGATCTGATGCCTAGGTCTCTAAAATGTATAGTATTTCCCAAATGACCACAATACTTGCACTTTTGTAATAAAAAAAACCAAGGACAACCTCCATAAACTACTTTTTCTAGGATTTGGGGACATTTTTCACTATGTAATTAAAATTATATAAAACTAACATTATTAGATAAAAATGCTGAGAGGTAGTTTCTCTCATGCATAGAACATTTTCTTTCCATGATAGCTCTGAATGCTAAGCAGACATCTGAAGAACAAGGAAGATAAATAATTATATTGTACAATTGCAGTTGCCTCAATGACATGTTGCTGGTACTGGACAATAATTAAGGAGCCAGTTATTGGAGGTTATATTGCAAAGTGAAACTCTAATTTAAATGTGTTTGCCTTTTTTGTTTGTCTTATCTTTAGATACTCTGCAATCTCAGCTCATCAACATGGGAGTTATTCCTACATTAGTGAAGTTATTGGGCATCCATTGCCAAAATTCGGCTTTGACTGAAATGTGCCTTGTTGCCTTTGGAAATCTAGCAGAACTTGGTAAGCTTTGGATGCAACATCAATTGCAACATTTTAAGCATTTTTAATGGGGATGTATGGATGGAAAAAATAGTGCTACTGTTGTCATTTGTGTTTTTCTCTAGCAATCCCATTTAATTTTTTTTACTGCTTTCTTGTTACTGACATTCCTATTCTATTCACTGTTCAATAAAAAATACAAAAAATACAAAAAATATTGTACACTGGATAAAAGAACAATGTCCTAAAGAAAAAGCTTCAGTGCAGATTTGTATGATTGGGAATTTACATGCTTGGACAATGATAATAAGGCACTTGAAGTGCATTGCATGCAAGCGTCAATAGAACAATGTTTGATAGAAAAACTTAAGGAGGAAATTAGAAGTGAAAAGACATTTCAGAGTATTGCAGTGGGCAAGGGGATCAAATTCCTCACTGTTACTTGTTGCATTGACTCACATTCTGTGTGATGAAAGAAATTGCTTATGAAATTTTGATGAAATTAAATTCTGATATCCCTGCATTTATTAAATTGCAGGGCACAGATGTCTCCCTTGCTTTGTAATTATCTCTCCTGTGGTTGCATCATTCTTGACTTCCTCATTCACAGCAAAATGGTAGCCAGTGTGGTGCAGTATTTAAGATACTAGTTTGGGAGTGAGAAGATCCAGATCAAAGGCTACCCTTAAGCATAGGAATGAGTTCCTTGCTCCCAACCCAGCCTTTCTTGACAGGAGAGGTATTATAGGGATAAAAATGAGGGGGTTCCCCATGTAAATTGTAATATTAGTCTAACAAATAAATTCAATCTGTTGCTCAAATCTTTTCCTTTGCTTCAGTCATCTTCTGTCTAAGCTTTAAAAAATTTAGTCCACTAAATATTAACACCATCTATGATGGTGGAAATATTTGCCAACTTAACCTTGGTTGCCTTACCACCCTAAAAGGTGTGAGAGAGGTCAGTAAGCCCAAATATTACCTCTGTGCCTTAGGTTAGCAGACAAAGCAGTTCGAGCAGAATACCTACAGTAGATGTTGCTGTTTTGAAATGGAACAAATTTCACCAGTTTATAGCCATGAAAATACTAAGGCAGCGGACCTGACCTTTAATTTTAGCATTTGGTGATCTAATACACCCGTTAGGTAGTTTTCCTTATTTGTCTGAAGGCAGCCAAAGGCTAATTTGCTATGTCTGTGGGTATAATCACCTTTTACTGAGTGCAGTTTCAAACAGTTGTTAATAATTCAGGTCACTAGGTCTTAAATTTCCTAGTCATTTTTCTTTTCATTTAGTGACAGTTTTAAGAAGAGGAGTGTATTATTCCTGACAGTATAGTCAGTGAACTCCATTAATCACTGCATTGTGTGACCTGTTTAAGAAACTGAAAAGAAAATAATTCTGCCATTTGATTTTTGTTCCTTTATGTGCTTAGCTTCTTACTTTTTAATTGCACAGAATCAAGTAAAGAACAGTTTGCCTACACAAATATTGCAGAAGAACTTGTGAAGCTCTTTAAAAAGCAAATAGAACATGATAAGAAGGAGATGATATTTGAAGTTTTGGCTCCCTTGGCTGAAAATGGTGAGATTTTGAGTACCAGTTTTATTTCTGAGTGATTTATTGATATTTCCTTTATTGATATTTGTGAAGCTGGCTGGTGAGGCATCTCATTGTGGAAGCTTGAACACCCTTTATTTATTTAGCTACATATGAATGTGCATACACACAAATATATATTTTAAATCAGTGATTTAAGGAAAAAGGGATGGATTTGGCATGCAGTGGAAATGATTTTTGGTATAGTTACGTATATGAGACTGAAAGAACTCTTTTAAACTTACATTTGTAAGGCTTGCTTTATCTTAAATTTAAGAAATTGGATGAAATCTGCTGTTATGATAAAACTTAATCTTACCAAGTTGTGTAGGACTGAAATCTTATTTATTCATTAATTCCTTTTATTTATTTTGTTGATCAATGCATTTATTTGCAGAAAAGATTGAAAAGTAAACAGTGCAACTGAGCACTTATAAAAGTTTACTCTCATTAGTTTTATGTACAGATAGTCCTCGACTTACAACAGTTCGCTTGGTGACTGTTCAAAGTTACAACGGCATTGAAAAAAGTGACTTATGGCCATTTTTCACACTTAAGACCTTTGCAGCATCCCCATAGTCACGTGATCAAAATTCAGATGCTTGGCAACTGGTTCATATCTATGACTGTTGCTGTGTCCCAAGATCATGTGATCCCCTTTTGCAACTTTCTGACAAGTAAAGCCAATGGGAAAGCCAGATTCACTTAACAAACAGGTTACTAACTTATCAACTGCAATGATTTACTTAACAGCTGAGGCAAGAAAGGTGGCAAAATGAGGCAAAATTCACTTAACAAATGGCTCATTTAACAACAGAAACGTTGGGCTCAGTTGTGATCATAAGTTGAGGACTACTGTTCTTGTATTTTTATTGAAGAAAAAATCTACACTATGATGTTGTAATTTAATATATTGTGTACCATACATGGTAACTTGGATCTTAAGAATCAGAATGTTGACCACACCTTTGAACAGTTTTCTATAAAACTGTTCAAAAAGAGCCATCTACTGTATTACTGAAAGTGATAATGCACTTTTCCTGTCTGTGGATCTTCAAGTTGAGGGTAAAAAGCCACCTGAAACAGCATTTTCTGTATTATGCAAGGAGTTTCCCAGAGTGCTACCAGATTTCTTCCGGCTCTTTGATTCTATGAAAGAGACTGCAATTTACTGATATGGATCCTGATTGATTGATTCGTTGATTGATTTTTAAAGACTTTTATAGCCATAGTAAGCAACAGCTATAAGCAGTATAGCTTATTGTAAACCCCGAATAGCTCACAAAAAATAAAAACAGCTAACTTCCTCTAAAATCAGAATAGGAACTCAATAAAAACTTGATCCCTTCACCGTATGATGAATGTGGACAGGCTCCAGAGCTCTATATGGCTACCTGCTCCTCATTTGTGCATCCCAGATTCCTCTCTTGCTACAATTGCCAGTAATACAGTGGAAAATAAAAAAGGCTAAAATTGGCTTTATATTTTAAAAATTTAGGACTTTTTTTTAAAAAAAGTTTTAAATTTCTCTCTTGATCCCAGAAAAATAGAAAAGCCTGGCCTCCATGCTTCCAAGACCTCCTGTTTCACAGAGCAGAAGTTGGTGGATTTATTTTGAGGTTGTTCTTTCTTGAACAGCATGACTGATGGAGCTCAGTGAGCCAAATAAAACAGGGGGAAATTATTTGCTTGATATTGATTTCTCAGGTACTTGACATTCAGGACTTGTATCTATAGAAATAGGAAGATGCCCAGAACATCTGTTTCTGTTTGTATTACCATAATTCACCCAAGATGCTTTTGCATTATTAAAAAGTATCTTGGGGGAGGGAGATAGCTTTAAAAAAACAGTAATCTTATTATTTTGAAAATTCTCCTGCAAAGCATTTAACAGAAAAATAAATTCTATAACTATTTGTGAGAATCTTATGCAACTGTTTGTCGCCAAAGTGCCTGTTTGTTGATAATGGAATTTAGGCATTGCCTTAACTGAAGTAGTTTATCTATCTATCTATCTATCTATCTATCTATCTATCTATCTATCTATCTATCTATCTATCTATCNCCACCCACCCACCCACCCACCCACCTATCTATCTATCTATCTATCTATCTGTCAATAGAGACAAATACAATATAAAATGTCAAAGCCACTGTCCTGGACAAAATCCAGAGCATAAAGGAATACATCAATAAGACGACACCCAAAGATTGCTTCTGAGAGAATATCTGAGGCAGCAGCAGATATGGGAGGTAAATGAAGCAGAGGAAGTGCCTTGTCAAGACAACACCCTGCATAGAATGGACCAATGACAGATACCTGAAGTGACAGACATTGGGAAATACTCCGAATGGCTGGAAAGGGCTAGACTAAAAGGCAGCACTGAGGCACTGATCATAGCAGCACAAGAACAGACACTAAATGCCAAATCCATAAAAGCAGGAGTCTACCACACTAGGCAGGACTCAAGGTGCAGGGAGACCCCAGAGATAGTTTATCACATAGTAGGAGGGTGTCAGATGCAAGCAGGAATACTATACTGAATGGCACAGCCAAGTAGCTGGCATTGTTTACAAAAACATCTGTTTACAGTATATGGGCTAGACTCTCCAAAATCCAAATGAGAGATCATAGAAGGTCATAGAGAATAAAAGGGCTAAGATCCTGTGGGACTTCCAGACACAGAAGATAGGCAGGTACCAGCTAATCAATCAGACATTGCGGTAGTAGATGAGGACCAGAATACAAGAGTAGATGTAACATGCCAAATGACAGCAACATCAGGAAGAAGGACTGTGAGAAGCTGGAGAATACTAGGCTCTGAAGGAGGAACTGGAGAGGATGTAGAAAGTAAATGTCAAAATGGTCCCAGTGGTGGTAGGAACACTGAGGGCTGTGATTCCTAAGCTGGGATCAACAGATCCCAGGAACGACATCGGAGATCCCTGTCCAGAAGTGTAGTGCTAGGAACAGTTAAGATATTGTATAAAACTCCTAGGCCTCTGGTAGAGGACCTTAGATTGAAGAAGACACATATACCACCCATAGGGGTGGTGAAAAGAAAAACGTTTTATATATTCATTCATTCTTCATACAGCTGCACTCATTTAGTCGTTAAAGAACTTTTAACAGTATCCAAATAAACTGAATGAATAAATAGTGTCTGCACCAATATTGTAGTAAAACATGTTGTTTCATGAGGATGTTGGGATTTTCTCATTCATCATTTAGATATCATTAAACTGCAGCTGGTTGAAGCAGGTCTTGTAGAGTGTTTACTTGAAATAGTCCAAAAGACAGTAGACAGTGACAAAGAAGATGACGTTACTGAGCTTAAAACTGCTTCTGATCTCATGGTTCTTCTACTTTTGGGAGGTAAGTTTGATGTGGGTCACTCCATCCCATATCAGTTATAGGCCACTTATTACATTACATTTGGGGGGGGACATGTGAGTGCTGAGAAGCCAAAAAATATGAAAACCCTAACATTTCTTCCACCTCCAAAAAAAACACAGGCTCACTTTTTTTCATAAACAAGTATTTTTTAAAACCTTTTTCTTGATATGAGGGCTTACTCTGCTGGTTTTATTTGTGTTAGTGAAAATTATAATTAATACAGTTTTCTACTTAAAAACAATACTGAACTTCTACCAGACACAATAAAAAATAAAAATACAGTGCATTTAAAATATTAAAATATGCAGATGTTTATCAGAAACACAAGAAAATATTTCTAGGTTTGTTAAGACTGTGGCAACTTTTGTGTTGCTAGCTTGGAAAAAGAAGTGGATGCACCTTGTCGTGATTTACTACGCAGTAGAGTAGCTGCAAGATTCCAAAAGCAATGTCTGGTTTATAGATGAGAACTTAGAGATGAACCATGGGCAATGTGGATTTTTTTTCCCTCTTTCTGTCTACATATGCTTTTGCTTCCAGATGAATCAATGCAAAAATTATTTGAAGGAGGAAAAGGCAGTGTGTTCCAGAGAGTGCTTTTATGGATTCCTTCTAATAGCCATCAACTTCAACTCGCAGGAGCATTGGCAGTTGCAAATTTTGCCAGAAATGGTGAGAATATTAGTACTTAAAAGTAAAGTGCAATTGTGTTGCTCTGTGTATTTGTGTATCTAGCTGCATTTAAAAGAGTCATATACCAGCCTGTCTTATGTAAAGATTTGTTTTCCTACCTTAGAACTTACATAGCACATGATGAAATGTGAAGTCTTCTAAATATAAAATGAATGATGAAATGGTACCGTTAACTAAAGGGGCAGGCAGAATGCCAGTTGAAATTTTGCTTTCAGGACATGTTTTATTAAAAGTACTTTAATGTTTTAGATGGGGAACAATCTATTTCCACTCAGTGCTGCATTTAACCTTTGAACGGCATGCTAGGATGCAGTTCAAATGCAGTCAATAAATGTAAAATGACTTCATAATATTAGGATGATTGCTCAGATGGATTTAATAACTGTTCTTTTCTGCCAGCTGTCCCCCAACTATCAAAATGGTGATACCTTTTGGAGAAGAATGTAACTTAGAACTTTCTGTACATCTTTGGTTAAAGGAGAGAAAGAGATATATTTTCACTAAAGAAGAGTTACTTCCAAAAAGCAAGCTATGCAAAGGCTGGGTGGGATTGGCTGTATATTTAAAGAAGTAACATCTGGACAAAAAATCCATTGGAAAAATAAGTGTGAAAGCAGATTTAAAGAGGTGCTAGATAAGTACATAGAATACTATTCCAAAATTGCTTAGTTTTTCAATAGTCTACCTCTCCTTTCAAAGAGTCTTCAATTTTTCTACCTCATTAATAGAAGAAAAAATTTCCATTTTTTTCTTGGAGATATTGAGCTTATTTTATTGGAGGGGGCGGACAACTAGTCCTTCTTGTTACACCTCTTTCCACCCTTCTAATGTTTCCCCAACTGAAAAAGCTCATTGAGCGAAGTTTTTCTAAATGTAAAATCTTTGGGTATAAATATATTTGGATTTAATGGAAGACTTGACAAAAGATTGCAAACCTTTTCTAAGTTTAACTAATAATGTCCAAACTATACTTTTAAATTAAATGCTGTCTTGCCATTGGATAAATCCAGGATACAAAAATAGCCATGGTACTTAAAGAAACATGAATTGATGATGGTCTGCCTTCATCTGCAGATGGAAACTGTATCCATATGGTGGATAATGGTATTGTCCAGAAACTGATGGACCTATTGGACAGGCATGTGGAAGATGGAAATGTGACAGTGCAGCATGCGGCACTGAGTGCTCTCCGAAATCTTGCAATTCCTGGTAAGCAACATTCTTAGTGATTCCAAAGTTAGTAGGCTGATGCTTTGCTCTATAAATATCATGTTTACCATCTGTATCTATTTACTGAAAAGAAAATCCCACCTTGTTTTTGGACCTTATTATTCTTCCTGGCTGAAATCTTATCTTCATTTTTCTAATAAGTTATATAATAATGAAATCAAAGAGCTACAGTGGGAGAATACTACTTACAAGTTACCACCTTTAGGAACCTGGTGGCTACCATGTGTATTACAACAACTCCCAGGAGGCCAAACCAGAAGTGCCAACATAATTGAAAGATAATCCTGAAGGAACCTCACCAGTTCACAAAGATGTATAGTTAGAGATTAAAACATAAAATATAGGGATATATATAAACACAACCCCCAACAAGAGCTAATACAGAAATCTCTAGCAAGAGGACGTCACTGCCCAAATGTCTTCTGGAAGTTCTACAGTACATTTTAGACTTCTTCTGGAAAACAACAAAATGAGAACTAGCATAATTTCCACTTATGCTGGTTCTCATTTTGTTGTTTTCCAGAAGAAGCCTAAAATGTACTGTAGATCTTCCTTTGGAGACCACTTTAAAGGAAAGCAGCACCTCTGACCCTTGACTGTCCTCACCTCCCTAAATGGGAGAATCGTCATCAGCTTCTTCTGTCAAGACTGAATTGACCAGGCCGATTGTAACAGGAAAATGCACTCCTATGGATAATCTGGCACCAAGCTTTGGAGGACTTTATAAGTCAACACCAGCATTTTAAACTGCATCTGGAAATCTATTGGTAACCTGTGCTGGCCCACAGCAGAGGTATAATGTACTCCCATTTGTGGAGTAGTAATTCCCCATCGGAAGACATTAGTGGAACACACAGAGAGATCCTGATGGAGAAACAGTAACTCATCTTGCTAAGATTCTCCTATCCAAACTCTCTCAGCCTCCAGGGACGAGGACAGAACTTCAATGGCATCAACCTATTTTAAATACAGTGGGGAAATGCCAGATAATTATTAAATATTGGCTGTTATTATTGATATATGATATAAACTGATACAATATGATATAAACTACTATGGCTTTGTTTCCTTAGTTTGGTGCATTGCGTGAACTCAGCCAATTGCAGCTTATTCAATAAATGACAGTTAACCAAACTATGGTTTAGTATGATGTAAAAGGTTGGCACAGAATTTAGTATGTTCATTTGATAATTAACCAGATCTAATAAGGAATAAGGATTCTTTCAGGTTTTTTTCACTCTTATACCAAATGCATACCCTAATGTTTTCATTCCTTCTCAGATTCTTCTTATTTAGCTCTGAGGAATTACATAATTTCTAGGATTATTTTTATACTTTCTAGGGAACCTTAAGGCCTGTTAGAATGCCAGGCACATAAGTAAATATTTTGTTCACATTTTGTTTTCGATCTTCATTGCACGTAACACAGTTTTTCAAAACAGCAAGATAACGGAGAAGAACTGTAAATGCAATATTAAAATTCCTTCTGAATCTCTTTTAAAAAGCAAACATAAGCTTCAATTCTAGAAACTCTCCACCAGAACGAGCAGCATCTTGTTAGACTGTATTTTAAATGCCAGTTCGCTTCTCACTTTTAATTACAATGCACTATGAAGCAGTGTCTGTCTCCTGCTTTGCACGTGGGGGTGGAATCCTGTGCAGAAACAGAACAGGTGTGGTTACCATGAGCAGAGGAAGAGAGGCACTGTGAGACAGGGGGAAGAAGCCCAGAATCTTCACAGTTTAATCTGTGATGTAAATTGCAAAATATAGTTCATAATGTAAGTATGACAGGTAGAAAGCTCCAAAGGCTGGATTCTTGACTACAAAGTGGAATTCTTGCACACATTTAACTATTCCAAGAGACAAGTATACAGCCATTTATTATGTATTCTATTTATTTGTTAAATTTATTTGCTGCCTCTCTCACCGTGGGGCTACTTTAGGCAGCTTACAATGAAAAGGGAGAAATGAAAAAGAAGTGTAAACATAACAGTAGTAAAGTAATGAAACAATAGAATAAAAAATGAAAAAGAAAACAATGATAGACCAATATCAGAATAGAAGATGAGTCGGTGGGGAAGCAGGGAAGAGTGAAGGGGGAAGGTAGGGTTTGCTATCAATCTAGTGGCTACCTCCACTGTGGTATTCCCCCATTGGGTCCCATTAAGACAGACCACACGTTAAGTCATTCTTACAGAAATACAGAAGAGCCTAATCTTACATATTAAGATAATATGTGGTCAAGCTATGTTAACACAAGCCACTGCTGCTACTGTATGCAGGAAAGCTCAGCAACTGTGAACATACATTTTACACGTTTATTATTGATGTTAATATAACAAGAATTGCCAGACAGAAAGTAGTCAGAAGTGTAGTTAAAATCAGATGTTAGGGTCCTGTAGTGGAGCTGTGGTAGCGAGCTTGGAAGTTAGTAGATTTGGCTTCAGTTCTCTTTCTGTCCCAGCTCGCAGTCAAAAGTGATTCCTTTATTCTACACTTGCTAGGACTGTCATCCATATAAAGAAGCATATTTTCCAACACACACCCCTAGTTCAAGAACACCAGTCAATGCAAACTGTATTAGTTAACATTCGTGAAAAAATTGATTTACTTTTATTTGGATGGCCTTGAAATGTACATTAACAATTATTTTTCTTAATTTTTTCATCCTTTTTACAATTATATTGAATGCAGGATAACTTTTAATTTAATACAGGTTATATATAAAGACTCTGTGGATATGCATGTGGGTTCCTGTATCTGATATGCTCTTCCACTACCCAATCAAAGTGGCAATCAGTCTGGATCTCAATTTGAACATCTTCACCAACTCTCATCCTCAATTGTTTTAGGAAAGAAGAGAACTCCCTGCAAAATAACTTTCCTGCTGTAGTTTAAGTGCATTGTTTCTGCATTCTTCTGAGATAATATCTTTTTTTATTATTCCACAGTTGTAAATAAGGCAAAAATGCTGTCAGCTGGTGTGGCAGAAGCAGTATTGAAATTTCTCAGATCCGAAATGCCGCCTGTTCAGTTCAAGCTGCTGGGCAC
Organism: Protobothrops mucrosquamatus; assembly: GCF_001527695.2. Taxonomy (NCBI): domain Eukaryota; kingdom Metazoa; phylum Chordata; class Lepidosauria; order Squamata; family Viperidae; genus Protobothrops; species Protobothrops mucrosquamatus. Next base: position 35,245 of record NW_015386885.1, read on the forward strand.
ATTAAGAATGCTAATAGATGCACAAGGTAAAATAAGCTGTTTTCTTTGTTGAACTTTTGATCAGTTGCTTCATTTTTTTTTCCCAGAAGAAGAAAAGGATTTAAAGAAAATCCTTCAAATAAACTGAATGCATATGCAAAAGGAGGACAGTTAATGAACTGCTTCAAGGCCCCGTGTTGTGTATAGCACAACGTTTAAAAGCTTGACTCATCTGTAGATTTAACAATTGTATGACATGGAATGTCATATATGCATTATATATACATTATGATATACTTCTACAAAACCATCTTTTCGTTTTAAATACCTCAGCAAAACTGTGAACAATTTCTTTAATTACAACAAAGTGATTTGAACTCCCACAAGTAATATATACAGAGTTCTTTAATATTTCTGTCCTTTTGATGGTTTCTTTGATTATGTGTTAACAAGTTAGTGTCAACTCTTAATGATCACATGGATACAGTTTCTCTAGAACAGTCTATCAGGTCTTCCAATAATCCAAAATGGTCCAAAACTCACAAGCAAGACTTGTAAGATGTCAGTGTTTATCTTTTGCTTGAAAAGATTGCCATCTGTATTCTTCTCAGTTTGCACTTTACAATTTAACCCTCTAAGAAAAAAGTGGTTAGGTCAGTGGACTTTAAAATTAGGCCAAGGTTCTACATATAACCTCAGACCAAATTCACCATCCTCAGCTTAAACACTGAGCTCCTTTTACCTCCAAGCATCACCTAACAATCTAGTAAAGCCTTTTTGTATGTGTGTGCCTTTGAAGTCAGTGTTGACTCCTGGTGACTGCCCAGACAAGTCTTTGCAGTTTTTCTAGCAAGATTTCAATGGTGGAAAGTTTGTATCTTTCAGACCTGCAAAATTCCATTAATGTAGCCTTACTGCAAAGTAGATTCAAGTTTCCTCTGTGTTTTACCTGGGAGGGCTCAGCCTTGCATGTCTGAAGGTACACTTTTCTTTTTACCACTTTTAACTGTCTGATCAACTAGACTGGGTCTTTTCAAATGTCTTTCTCTGACCGTTGAGTGACAGTGGGCTCCTCCGTCTCTCTGTCATCGTCCAAAGTCATCCGCACATTTCATTACATCCAGCCAGCCTTGTACCTAGTGTTGGACTAGAACTCACAGTCTCCCAATTTCTAGCTTGATGCCTTAACCACTAGACCACTGGCTCACAGTAAAGCCATTAAAGGACATTTGTCCATAGTATGCAATTCTGTAATCAGCTATGGGAATAGCCTTGAAGAACAGAAAAAAGTGACACAATCAGGACAGTGGTCAGATGAAAGAAATTTGAGTCCAAAGCAGAAATGTAATTTGAGAAAATGTCTCAGAATTCACCTTCTATAGTTACCTTGTAGATAAAGGCAGGGAGGGGGAGGCTCTTTCACTTGCAAGATTATGTTACCGTAAACCTATAATAAAAGTACTATTAGTATTTATAATTTTGGTTTCCTAATCTTGTCCACCTCGAAGGTCTGACATCAATTTTGCAAGTCTGCAATTGTCTCCCCCTCCCTTCCTCCAGTTCCTCAAGTTTATTCTCACAGCCCATTACAAATGCATCCCAAGTTCCTCTAAATCAGTAAAGCAGCCATATGTCTGTAGATAAATACACCGACTCTTCAGGCATCGATTCTCACAGAGGTCAAGTACAAAGTGCCATTTGAGAAAACAGGTGAATACTACTACTTCCAAGTGCTTTCTTATATTTACAAAAAGAAGTCCCATAAGTAGCATCTCAAGGGAGGAAGGAGCTCTTCTTGTTTATTTTCTTTTTAAATTAATGTTGACTTTGTAATACATGCAGCAGAAGCTGCCGAGCAGTTGGGAAAGAATGTCAAGCTGGTTGAAAGACTAGTGGAATGGTGTGAAGCCAAGGATCATGCAGGTGTGATGGGAGAATCCAACAGACTACTGTCTGCTCTTATACGACACAGCAAGTCCAAAGTAAGTGACTTGTGCAAAAACTGCATTGCTTGAGGTTTCCTTACCTAACAGTGTGATGCCTGTTCAGTGAGAGAACTGTGCTCCCTGGTTTCACGACTATATTCTTATGTTGGTCCAGATGAGGGGTGCATAATCTTTTTTTGAGGAAAGAGGTGCAGGGGCAGACATGCAGGGGCAGACTCGGAGATAGTGGAGGACAGGGGCCTGGCGTGCTATAGTCCATGGGGTTCAAAGAGTTGAACACAACTTAGGAACTGAACACTACAACAACAAAAATCTATTGCAATAATTCAGGCAGAATCCACCTGGTCCACAATGTAAATAGTCAATTATGTTGCTCTCTTCAATATTGGTCATTGGCCTCCTTACTTAATTAAAACATTAAATTTTAAGGATATTGTTATGAAGAACTCAAGAAGTTTTCTTAAGCAAGGCAAGCAAGCATTGTAAGCTTGACAGCAAATCATAAATAAATTAGTGTCCTTTCCCTGTACAGGTAGTCCTCAACTTACAACAGTTTGTTTAGTGAGTGTTCAAAGTTATAACAGCACTGAAAAAAGTGACTTATGACTGCTTTTCACATTTACGACCCTTGCAGCATCCCCATGATCACATGATCAAAATTCAGACACTTGACAACTAACTCATGTTTATGATGGCTGAAGCGTCCAGGGGTCATGTGATTATCTTTTGCAACCTTCTGACAGCCAAAGTCAATTGGGGAAACCAGTTTCACTTAACCCTAATTTACCAACTGCAGTGATTCACTTAACAACTGTGACAAGAAAAGTCGTAAAATGGGACAAAACTCACTGAACAAATATTTCACTTAGCAACAGAAATTTTGGGCTCAATTGTGGTCGAGAGTTGAGGACACAGTTGCTTGTTGTGTGGCTACATGTGCATTGAATTTTTCACTTCCTGGAATAGTGAGATGGCACGTGATAATTAATCTGACAATAGGCAAGCTTAAGATCTAGCAGCTCTCTACTAATGGTCAGGGTAGAATAGAATACAGCAAACTGATAAAAGGACCACCTGTAGGCATGGGCATCTTTTCCAGTATTCAGTGTGGCAAAGGCTAAGTAACACTCCCTTTGTTTATTACAGCAGTCTATTACAAAAATAGAATGAAAAATTAACAAATTGGCCTGTTGTATTTACCTGTAAAGCACTGCAATCTTGCTTCATATTCTGTTACTTTTGTTTAAGGATGTAATTAGGACCATTGTTCAGAGTGGTGGCATTAAACACTTAGTTATCATGGCAACTAGTGAACATGTAATAATGCAGAATGAAGCTCTCGTTGCTCTGGCATTAATAGCAGCTCTAGAATTAGGTAAGTATTCCAATGGTTAATGTTTTGTAATTTATCTCATCTTCAATGGTGCATGCTAAGCCATGATATTATGTCACTGAGTATCATGTACACATGTATGCCAATGGGTGGGAAGACGCCCTATACATAGCTTTAAATCCTTCCTAGGATTTATCTTCTACTCTGCTACTCAACTTCAATGCCATTCTTTGAGCCTGCCTTAGTTTCTCTGAATTTTTCTTAAAAACATCTGCTCAGAGCATTACAGAGTAATCAAAGTAGAGTCTGTCTATTGTAAAATACAGTGGAATTATTATATTGACTGATCCAAAATTCAGTTGTCTTTTAGTCAACCATTTCATATAGCTAAAATTATCAGGCATAAAAAAACAGGTCCACAAGTGAAGGTTCAGTTTAACTGATTTATTGCTAAAAGCCTATGCACAGGAATCTTCTCAATGGTCAGCACCTGGTTAGATAAGGGTCAGCTGCAGTCAAGGGGAACTCGACTTTGTGACTACATGAGGACTTTAAACTGATCCCTCTTTTTACTCTTCCTCCTGGCTCTGCCATTCCTTCTCCTATAGCAGTGGTGGCGAACCTATGGCACAGGTGCCAGAGGCGGCACTCAGAGCCTTCTCTGTGGGCACGCACACCATCGCCCCAACACCCCACATGACACCCTCACCAGCAGCCCCCTGGAGGAGAGTCGCCCCAGGTGCAGCCTGCACAGAGCAGTGCAGCCAAGGACATGGCAGCCGGGCAAAGACTCCGCCCTCATGCCCCATTGCGTACAGATGATGCTGTGGAGCGCGGACAAAGGGCGTGGATGCCATGACGCTGCTGGGCTGCCTGGGCGATCTGCTGTGGCGGGCCGTGGAGGGTGGTGGATGGCCCTGTGGGCAGGAGAGGCAGGGGTGGGGCAGGGACGAGGTGGTTTTTGGGCACTCGGTCTCTAAAAGGTTCGCCATCACTGTCCTATAGTTATATTCAGATTGTAATGAATTACAATTCTGAGGTCCTTATGTGTTATTACAAAGCTAGATGTTGCACATTTCTATTCCTGTATATTGCATTTCCTTTTTACAAGCTTAGAATTGTGCATTTATCTTTATTCAATTACATCCTGTTTTTGTCAGCCCAGATCTCCAGCCTATCAAGATCACTTTGAATTTGTTTTCTGTCATCTCACGTTTCAACAGTCACTCTATTGAAGAAATCAGATAAAACCCAATACTTATTTCCACAGAGTTATTTTGTTTACCATTTATAATGAGATTTAAAACTGTGATACAGCAATTAGTTTTTACTATCTTATGTTATACATAGGCAGGTAATGGGAGTTGAAGCCAACAGTATCTTGTTTGTGTGTCAAGATTTGCAAGATGGGCAGAGTGCCATGATGTATGCTGTACCCCTTTGTACACATGTGGCACACTTGCAAAATGTGGGACTTGTATTGACATTGTTTCCTAATATAAGACAACTAATACTATTGCTGTCTCTATCTCTCTATCATCTCTCTGTTTATTTGTCTGTCTATCATCTATCTATAATAAAATCGGTTCCTAAACCCTAACTTTTCAGAAGTTGCACCAATCTTGGATTCCAAGATTTCGAACCAATCTTGGAGTCCATAAAATATTTTGATTGCTTCCATGTGCTAGCTGGAGATCTACAGCTTCAATTTCTCTTTGCCAGTTTGTGGAGGAGAGTTTGTGCCACCTGGCCTATTTCTGTGTATCTTGAGTTGAAAAACATTGTTCTAAAATGTGAGTTATCCTACCCAGTATTGCACCTTCTGCAAATTCAAATTTAGTAAGCATTTCTTTTATCTCTTCTCCAATTCATTTCTAAAAATAAACACAGGCCAGTCCTGTGGTACATATCTTATCCCAGTTTAATAAGGAACAGATAAAGTAATGTTCAGTAGTGTGAGTACATTTTCTTAGCCATCTGTGAAGCCATCTAAGAAGATACGCCATCCAGTCCATACTTAACTAACTTCTTAATGAGAATATCATGTTCCTTCTCAACACACACATACACTAAATTGCAGAAAGCAAGCATCTGCAGTATCTGATTTACAGTTCTCCTCTGTTTGAATTCACAGCCACAGCAGAGAAAGATCTTGAAAGTGCACAGTTAGTGCAGATTCTACACCGGCTCTTATCAGATGAGAGAAGCGCACCAGAAATCAAGTACAATTCCATGGTGCTGATCTGTGCACTTATGGGGTCAGGTGAGTTTTCCCAAGTTTTGTTTCATGTTTGTTTTGTTTCAGTCTTTAAGAGCAAGAATGGGTACATACAACTAACAGCACACATAAATATACACACAGAATATTCATTTTGTCAAACTGGGGATAGTGGCAATTTCTGTGACAGTTTAAATTTTGTTAAAGTTTATTGAATTGAAAGTGCAATAGTGGGGAAATCAACTCTATGGCAATTAAACACCTCATGTAAAGTTCTCTCTCTCTGTATATATATTTCCCAAAATCCTCTCTGGGCAAAAAGAAATCTCTCCAGGCAGAACTTCTCTAAGACTAGAAACCTAACATATTCAGGAGGTGGGGGGAGATTTACCAGCATCACCCTTGTAAGTTTTTTCTATCTGCAGTAAAAAAAAAACCTGTAGCATGAAGTTGAATGGGTCCAATTCTTGACATGGAAGGATACTTTTCTAACGGTCATTGCCACTTATTACAGTGGCAAAAAGGGAAAAGAAATAGTCAAACTTTAAGCTTGTCACGTTTGAACAGAAGATAAAAGCAATATATTATGTGAACAAATCACACTCCAGTTATTAAATATGTGATAAGAATTCATACCATGAAAAAGCATTTGGAATTTTTTTCCAATTACTTCACATTCGTTTAGTTTTGAAATTTGTTGCAAAGGAGACAAGGAAGTTCTAAGTATTTATTAAAAGTTGGTTAAGGAAAGCATGTTAATTTCTTGTCTTCCATTTCACCATTAACTTGCTAGTAGTTTGTAGCCTCAGTGGCTTCCCACATTTTCCCATTAGACATTTCTTACTGGAAAACATAGGCAGTCCCAAAAGCTAGAGATCTGTCACCTCTAATAGTCAAGCTCCAATACAATTGCAAGAGAAATTGAAAGAAATACTCAAGACTTCTGGGAATAAAAGAAGATTTTAGCACAGGATTATTGACAGTCGTCTTTCTAAACTACTTATCTGATATGTCCATAATAGCAAATAACTGAAATCTAGTTGTAGATTGTCCATGTATTAGAGGAGACTGCCATCCTGTGTGTAGTTTCATGTTAACGCTCGGACCCAGTATAATGTGAAGAAACAACATAGGACTGAAACAGCAGCCGCTGACATTTTAAAAGCCCCCTCCACCCCCTCCTATATTGTCATCTTCACTTTCTCCTTCCTAGCGATGAAATTAAAGCCCTTTTTTTTTCCCTAGCCGGACTTTTCTAAGCCTGCAGCTTTCGTGGCTATGCAGTTCAGGAAGGAAAATTTGTCTCCTTACACTCTCCATAAAATGGACAAATATTAGTTGCCTCTTGACCTACCACCTTTTTGTCAAAATAATTAGCAGAGTTCTTTTTCCGTTATCTTTATAATATCACATGTGTATCTATAGAAACATACAGAGAATTTTAGACTGTGGATGTGTCAATTTCAACAGCTGCTGCTGCTACTTTATCTTTCTGGGCTACAGGATTCAGCGGTGATGATGCTATTGCCTCTGCTGTTCCTCTTCCCAACAGGCACCTTAGGTTTGAAAAAGATAATCTAATGGTAAATTTAGCATAAAGTTACACTGCCCAGGGTCACACCATGAGATGGGCAGTCTAAATTTGATAAATAAATAAGATAAAATAAGTAGGAGGAAGTGGAGCATTCAGCCTTTGTAATCAATGCTGCATATAAAAATGAAAGAAAAGGCTCAAATCCTTCATGCAGCAAAGTGAGACTGGTTTGCTGCTAGAACCTGTTTATGCTGTCAAAGGAACACCTGCAGTGAATATTAAACTGTCCTGAGAACAAGAGGCATATCTCGATGTGGCTAAATAGTCTAGGCCAAAAAAAGACTTTCCATTCAACTCTTGGGTAAACCAAAAGGCTTTTGACTCTAAGCTGGTTTCTTCCTTCCATGGTGACACAGGAAAGAATCAGTATATGGAGACTGATGGAAAAAGGTGAATATGAAGATTGGCAGGAAATCAAGAGCCAAAACGAAGGCAGGGGAAGCAAGAATTACAGAAAGCTGTAAAATTGATTCCAGTCCAGTCAAAGTGAAATCACCACCTAAAGTCATGTGGTCTTTCTGGCAATAATTTGGGCAGTCTAGTTTACAGGTCTAGGATTTTCTGATGGCTTTCCATCTAAGGCAGGGGTAGTCAACCTTGGCTCTTTTATGACTCGTGGACTTCAACTCCCAGAATTCCTGAGCCAGCTAAGCTGGCTCAGGAATTCTGGGAATTGAAGTCCACGAGTCATAAAAGAGCCAAGGTTGACTACCCCTGATTCTAAGGTGTATAGCTTTACTTGGCTTTTTCAGATCAGGCAGGGTTGGTTAGGCGCTGCTTTGTGGTTGGCATATAGTTTTCACTTGCATAAGTACATGTAAATTTGCAAGTATACAAGAGCACGCTTATCTTACGTCTTGGATTGATTGCAGTTGTCCTGGTTTTGAGCATTAATCCAGACAGCCCAGTTGCTTCCCCAAAAAGTCCCAGGAAGTTGAGCTACAGTATTCCAACCAGAAAAGATGGATCGTATCTTCCAACTTGCTGCAGAGGACAAACAAAAAGCAAATTCAAATAGCTAAACCTGCTTTCCCCTTTTGCAGATCTTACATGGGGGGGGGGAATCATTTGAAAGAGAAAAAATGCCCATACTCTGTGCCTTTATTTGCATAGGCACCTGAGGTTGGGTCCTTCCAATCAAACCTGACCCTTAGTGATTTCATGGACATATCCATTTACTTTTCTTGGCAATAATAAATGGCTTGCCATTGCCTTCTTCCAGAATTGTTTTGTATATCCCACTTAGCTTTTCTTCAAGATCGTTCAGGATCAACCTACTGCTTTCTTGAGTATTGTGAAAGCAGAGGCAGCCTTCTTTTGGCAATGATGGTCAAAATTTACCAGCTATCAGCACACTTTTTCATTTTAGATATAGACTACAGCATGGATGCCAGAGTCCCCCCCCCCCTTCCCTCCCCATTCCAAGAATATGTTCTTCAGCAAAATAAGCAGTAATATGGGAAGGCAAGTTGACCTGCTTGCAATCTTGAAAGTTTTCAACTAATAAAAAGCTGAATTTCCACATGCTAAATATTCAGTGTAAAGGGCTTGCGCACTGTGCCATTTTATCCTCTGCTGATTGCAGTTCTTTAATCAAGCTTTCAACTTATTCTGTCATCCAATCTGATGCCTTTTCAGTTTCCAAAACACATCATTCGTTATCTTAAAATTAAGCTTGGTCCCAATTTCTGCAAATCCCATGATAGCTATTTTAACTTCAGTAAGTTCCAAACCATTAAGATGCCTGTGGCATCAACTGAGCTTTTATCCTAGTCTGCCATACAAACATAGCCTGCAAATGGAATTGGTCTTTGTGGCTAAATGAAGCCGAGATTAGCATAACAGGAGCTACATTTTCTCAAGACAACAGCTCCAAACACCTGCTCTGTCTGGTACAGGCAAGACTGATTGGGAAAACTGAAGCCCACACATCAAGAAGATAACCAGCTCTGGTTAGACTTTGATTCAGGCCAAAGATAGATTGTAAGAAATGGGTTTTGGTTTTTTGTCTCTTCTGGCAATAGCTCCTAGAACATAAGCTTGTGTACATTCTTAGTAGGCTTCTGGAATGGAAGCGCTTCTTTTTTCTCAGATTGTTCCTTTGTTTATTTCCCTGTCTCTATACAATTTAAGGAATTGGAAAGAGCAATTTGCATTGAGCTGCTTGAAAGATGCCACTTTTTGCTCCCTTCCGTTTTTCCCTACCAGCCAAGTGGTGGTTTGATAATATCTGCATTCATTTCAGCTTCACAGCAAATGCAGACAAAAGAGCAGCTGTTCCCAGAATGGCCCAACGGGGAAGTAACAATCTTACCTCTGTTTAACAGAATCTCTTCACAAGGAAGTGCAAAGCCTGACTTTCCTAGAAGTCGTATCAAAACTCCGCAGCCACGAGAACAAAACGGTCGCCCAGCAGGCTTCCCTCACAGAGCAGAGACTCGCTGTGGAAAGCTGAGGAAGGGGGCGCCAGTTCCACATTAGCATCATGTCACTGACCTCACCTCCTGTCCTGTCCTGCTGCTGTTACTCCAGCCGTGTTTTTTCCACCGTCACTAATGCATGCGTGTAACATCCCCACACCACACTGTTATAGGTACCTCTCTAAATAAGATTTCTAAAACACCCATAGCCAATTGTCATAGGATCCTGTCTTTCTTATCCACACAGCAGACGCATACATGCAATCTGCAGCCTTGTTGTCGTTCTCCTTGTATTCTTGTTGCTTGGGCCACATACTAGAATGTGCATGTTGTAGTCCTGTAATAATGTAAAAGTGGTACAACCGTGATGACACCTCCCCTCAGACTCCCTACTTCCTCAGTAGAGGCAGCAAGACGGTTGAGATGAGGCTTGGGAGCACACCTCTCTTTTTGCTGCTTTAGATATGAAAGAGGGAAGAGGGAAAGAAATCTTGCTGCTCATTCACTGGTCTTGCCTACTAATGTCAATCCTGTGGTACCTAGAGATAAAACCAATAAAATCCAGTGCTCTCACACTTTTCCCTGTGGTTTGTCTTTGTATCCTGGTTTATTTTCAGGGAGCCTTCAAAAACTAGCTGTGTGTTGTGGAAAGCTGTACCAGTAGGGTACATGTGCATCCTAAGTACTGTTGCCTACTTCTCTCTGCCAGTATTTGAACAAATACACAAAATACACTGCTCTCCTTCAAAAACCTCCATTGTCTTGTGCCACACCGTGCCTGTTTTGCTCTTGTTCTACATAAATGCAGAGCACTGGGGATTGTTTCCAAGCTTTTGAAATGAGGCTGAAGTCTGCCAGTAGCTTTAATTCACTTTGGACTAATCTAAGCAACAGCTACTTGGTTTGAGTGCTGCAGCAACCTCAGGTTGGGATTAAAGTATCTTTAAAAAAAGCTATAAGTAAACCTCAAATGATTTTATAATCATCCTGACCCTTAGAAAGTCAGCTACAAGAGGGAGCCGGATGTCATGTGTCTGATTAACAAAACACTTAAAGGGACTTTCAGGCATATTTCTATCCTAAAAGCATTTATTAAGGTTACAGAGAAGATGTGATTTACTTCTGGTTTCTTTTTTCCGGGCTTTCCTTATTCTCCTCCCCTTTCACTGTTGCTTGATTTAACTATAAAAATACCAGACAGTTCTGCATATTGTCAAAGCAAGAATATACAGTATTTGCAGCGTTGGCCCCGGGATTGAGTCAGTAATACGTTGTTAAAGAGTATTTGTGTTTGTATGGACATTAACTAAAATTGAGATTAAGAGGCGAAGCGGTAATTTACATATTTATACCAGATCCTGCAAAAAGGAGGCATGCTACATCAATAGGTCCTATCTAAGTATCCTTAATTGTTTTTTTTACCTATGCAAGAGCTCCTTTCAGTCAAATGGTGGGGATACTTCCACTAACTCAATCTTTTTGGTTTGACGGAGAAACTATAAGAATGTACATTCACAATTACAACATTTGAAACCTGACCAGGTGTTCTATTCTGGAGTGCTTTTAAACATTAGGTATTTATGGAAGAATCAGGAACAATTGTATTTTCCTAAAGAGCCTTAATTCTGCATCAACAGTAACCCAGTATTTCAATTTATCTGGTTTCCAAGTTTTCAACAGACATATTTTCTTTTGCCTATTTATACATCTAGTATCTCAACAAGCAGGTGATCTATCTAGCATCTGCCAAATGTTTTGAACTTCAGTTTTGGTAGGTCTCAGCCAACAAAAGAACTAACAAAGATTTCTGGGAGTTCTGATCCAGAAATCTAATGGAATATATTTGTATGTATTGCAAATGAAAACAAAGATTCTTGGATCTAAATTATATGACTTTTTCTTTACAAAGAGCTATTATGAACAAAGGAGCAATACCCATCAGAGATTCATAAACCACAAATGCAGTATTTTATCACATTCCATCTCAGCATCTGTTTATTTTCTCACACATCCAGTGAAATGTTTAAGCGAAACTTTTATATATGTGAGAACAAGGAACAGAGCCAAAGTGTCACTCCATTTTATTTGTAAAACTAATCATACTAACAAATTGCATATAAAATGATTTATTTCAAGTAAAATACAGAATACTGCACAACTAGTAAAACTATGTTCATAAATGTATTAAAACATTCTGAAAATTTGTTTCTGTTAAAAAAAAGACAAAGAGCATGATGAATCTCACTTTCAATACCTTAAAAATTAACACAAAATAGTGGTGTTAATTTCATGTAAAAGTTCAATTTTGTCCACTGAAAGCTGCATGGCTACTATATACCATATTCTACTGTGAAAGAAATGATAAATTAGGTAAAATATATTCACTTCAAGATGAAATAGGAGCATGTGGGAGTGAGATGACACAATCTCAGTCAAGCTGTACAGGCATGCACTTTCCTTGTAACAATACTTTTCATTATCAGTAAGTGTAATTGGCATTTACAATCAATTCAGCAATGCACAAGACTTTCCACACAGGTAAAGTACATTCAAATATAGTAAAGGGTAGGGGGAACCACAATGGTAACTACAGTCATTGCTTTCATTGTGACATGCAATGCTTTAGAAAAGAAAAGGTTGGAAGTTAATGTAGCATACCTAAACCTGACATAAGTCATCCTCAATCTTCAGAAAATAAACAGAAATACTTGTTGCTGGTAGACTTCTGCTATGCATGGCAGTTCTAACTTTTATGGTCATTTACACCCTGAATTAAGTTTCCAATCGGGATACCTCTAGGAATGTTGGAAAGGAATTCTGAGAGTTTAAAGACTTGCTGGAGAACGCTGTTTTCTATTTTTATCTAAATTGATTTCATAGGACTGATTCTGAGATTTAAATTATGTTCCCTAGGCAGGTCTTTCTGCATTTCTTGCTCTATCACTGCACAAATATCTACATTAACATTTCCATTCTGACAAGGTGAATCTGGGATATCCTGTACAATACTTAAGGGTGTGTCTCCTCTTTCTGTGAGATATGCAATTAACAGGCATCAAACAAGAAAGAGTTATACATGAGTAAGGGTAAAACCAACGTATACCCATACTGAAAATTCCATGTTTCTCATCCATGATGTAGCCTACAGTGTTGGAAAAAAAGAGCACAGGAATATAGGAACAGCATCTTCAACCTGGATTAGATGTCTCTAGAGGGCCTAAATTTTTTTCCTGTAACATTCAGGAGACAGAACCTGAAGCCTACAATCCAGCTATAAATATTCATATATCATCTAATTTAATACAACCCCATTGGGAAAAAACGTATTAAAACGGGCTGTTTTGCTCATAACACCTCATTCTTCCTTTAGACTGTGTCAAGTTCAGGAATTAGTCTTCCAAATGAAAATGGAGAGAACAATTTCCACAGAGTAAGCCCATTAAAAGTCCATTCGTGTTTAAAAAAGAAGTGGGCTGCAGAGGAAAACTATGGGCAGGATTGTGGAATAAAGGTCAGTCTGCCTTAAAATGCATCTGCCCTGGGTTTTGAAAAGGTGGTGTGATGTTTTCTACCTGTCTTCATGAATCAAGCAAGTTGCCTTCCCTGTGACTTTCTCAGCCATAAAATGCACATATAAGAGTTATGTGCCAAAATAAGCCAAGGCAGAAATGTGAAAACATAAAAATATATTCTAAAGACGCTTCACTTTAAAAGACTAAGGGAGAACTATAACGTGCCTACAAGCATCAATAGTTGACAGTGAACCACTGAAGAAACTGAAATAGCATATTATCAAGAGAAATCTGCATCCACAACGTAAGACTTGAGAAACTTTTGGGGTCTTACAGAACTAAGTTGTATCATCAATGGGAAAGATAAAAGGCACACAATAAGCAACTCCAGCAAAATATCGTGTGGCCCAAGACGAGCCCATGGCTGGGCAGATATAAAATTTTATGCCTCCATTGTTTGAAAGCTGAATTTCTCCCTGCTGGACAAGATTACTGAAGGGGCAGAAGGAAAGTAAAAACACCACTTTGGCATGTTTAAGTTGCCATTCTGTTCCTCAGGAAAGCAGCCACAGTGAAAAACTGAAGTATGGGAACAGGATACATGGATATGTAGTCAGTTCAGAACAAAGACAGCAGGCTTATTGAGCCATCCAATATATTTTATCAAATGTATCACTAAGCAAGCAATTGAAGACGCTATGCCCGGAATATCCTCATTCACATCCCTTTTTTTGATAATGGTGACCAGTGAATATTTTTTTTTCCTGGGTTACTAAGAACAGAAACCACTGTATTTGTACCAGTTTACAGTTATATTCATTGTCAAAAAATAATAAAATGTAAATATTCAAAGGTACTGAATTAAAGTAACAAAAATTTTAAAGATTCTTAATTTATTAAATTGCAGAAATGCCCAGCAAACACTAGATGGCAGCCTATTAAAGCAGTTTAAGTTCCAACCAATAGATAAGCAAAACATTTATGCCTTCAGGTGCTTTGGAGAATACCTGAAGGCAGGACAAGCAACGAATGGAAACTAACCAAAGAGAAAAGCAACCTAGAACTAAGGAGAAACTTCCTGACAGTTAGAACAATTAACCAATTTAACAACCTGCCTCCAAAAGTGGTAAATGCTCCAACACTGGAAGTTTTTAAGAAGAGACTGGACAGCCATTTGTCTGAAATGGTATAGCGTTTCCTGCCTGAGCAGGGGGTTGGACTAAATGACTCCAAGGTCCCTTCCAACTCTATTATTATTTAAATGAATGGGATTTTTCAATTTTCTCAAAATATATATTAATATGTGTAAACCTGTGCAGGAATGATTCCACAGTTGTGCTATTCTTTACATTTCTGAGATGTACACACCACTGGACTATATAAAGACTTATCTAATTTAAAGAAACAGGAATTGGCTTGAAAATGATGACAAAGCAAATGGATTTCCAGAGATTCAGACCAGAAGTTAGGAGAGGAGTTCGCATATTTCAACCAAGATGGATTTGGCAACACAATACAGTTTATAGACACTGCCATTTCTTCAGAAAAAGCTTGGACCAATAATAAAAATCAAAATAGTCAACAATCTTTCAGAAAAAAAGATTTACAGAATTTTCTAGCAAAGCCACTCCCAAAAGTTGTTTGTATAACATAGGATTAAGCCACTACTATACAAATGTCACGATGTGATATGTAGGGAGATCTAGCAGCAAGCAAACACATTGATACACACATTCTGTAAAACATAATCCATAATGTATGTGCAATTTGTTAGGTGGGCATGAAGCACAAACTTGCTTGACACGTGTACTGCAATCATTTGAAGGGGTTCTTTTGACTCTTCTTGCCAAAAACTACAGTACTATTTAGTACAATTATTAGAAAAGATGTGGAGAGAAAAGACATGAACAGCAGCTACAAACTTTAACTTCTTAACATTTAAGCATTAACATTCAACATTAAGCATTTACATCCAAACTGACACATACTAAAACTTGCAAAGCTCACACTGAAGAGTTGCTGCATTCAAGCATTTTCTGTTCCTAAATACTTGCATGGTGCTGGTTGCTGGAAACTCCTCTAAATTCCTTCTCCCCACTCTAATAAGCATCTGAAAACTGCTGTCATTTGATATTGAATTCTCTTGCTCTTTAAAAACCCCTTCATCTTTTCGAAGAGGAAAAAGGGCACCTGGAAACATGAATACTGTACATCTATTTAGTGCAGGGGTGTCCAACTCCCAGAATTCCCCAGCCAGCCATGCTAGTTTGGAAATTCTGGGAATCGAAGTCCACGAGTCTTAAAGTTGCCAAGGTTGGATACCCCTGGTTTAATGGCAATGACTGTTGCCTTTATTCCAGTTTGTTGATTTCTCCATCACTCACTATTTTACAGTATATCCTTTTCGAGACCAGCTTATTTGAATTGAGAAAGCAGACTATAACCCAAATTTACCAATATATCAAGTTTTATTGTGGGGCTTGGTCAGAAAATTCCCTCTTGCAAACATGCTTATATGTACTGCTTTTTCCTTGTGACATTTAATATAAATTTGAAAAGAAAGCTACAAAATACAGGTAGTCCTCGAGATACGACAGGCCATTTATTTGTTTGTAAATTTTATTGGCCACCCATCTTACCACAGGGTAGAGCTGGACGGCTTACAATCGTAAACAAATAAAAACTACAAAACCTAAAAGACATAAATAAAATACTGTAAAGATCCAATTACTGAGCCCAATTAAAAGAACGTTGATTTAACAAATGCTCCAAGTTACTACAGACCTGCCCCCATTCCAAAAGCTATATATGACCCCCATGCCAAAGTTACAATGGTTGCTGTAGCCCTGGACTTTGGTGCTCCCAACACAAATGTAATTGTAGTAACAGCGGCCCTGCAATCATTTTCCTTGATGACCCACTACAGGGTCCCTGCAGCGCCCTTCCATGTCTCTCCTCCCATCCCACCCTGCTGGAACCCTGCAGTGCTTGGGCCTATTCCACATGCCCCCCCCACTTATCTTCTGAAGCTCTCCAGGGCTCACGTTGTGAAAGGAAGACAGGCTATGTGTACCTGGGTTGTGTGGCAGCAGCTGCCAGAAAAACTGCTTCATTTTGCTATCTTAGCCAGGTCTGCATAGTGCTGCAGAAGCTTTTTGTTAAGGCAGCAAAACAAATAAGTTTGTCCCAGGACACTGCAGTGGTGACCCAAATGTGGCTGCCACTTTGGTGATAGGAGAAAATGACAAAAGCTTTCACAATCGTGTCATGTGGCCATGCAAAGGAGGTAGTCATTTCGGTACTCTGGAAGGCCTCGTAGTACTTCAAAAGGAGAAAGGTATTTGGCCAGTGGAGGAAGAGGGGGGGTCAGACCTAAGGCCTGGGAGTACCCAGTGGGAATGGGAAAAGGCCTGTTGGGACACAGTGGAGCATGGGGCGTCTCGGAAGTGAGGGGAGCCTTGGGAGGGCCACGGCAGGTAGGACTGGCCCTGTGCTAGGCCTCCAATGGCTTCCCCCACCCAACTCCACTTAATGACCCACACGTTCATTTAATGAGTCATTAGGGACAGCAGGGGTGGGGGGGTCATTAGGTGAGACGTTTCACCTACTATAACTGCGGAGACACGCAACTGTAATGGGCAGGGTCCTTTACTGTCATATCTCGAGGACTACCTATAGTATTTCAACACTCTATACAGATATAATCGGCACCTATTTTATTACTTCAAAAAACTTTACTATATAGCTGTAAAATTTCTATGGTACAAAGATTGTAGCTTTTCATTAGTTAGGGCCTATTAGTAATTAAATTCTATTTACCAGATAGAGCCTCTGAGATTAATGTTTAACTGGGGGTACTAGAAGTGGGTAAAACATTTCTAATTCAAAATATTTTAAGCTAAAAGAAGTTTGCTTGGGCAGGATGTTTCATGCTTGAAACAGGGTCATTTCCAGTTCTGGACAATTTTGGTAAGATTATAAAGGTTTCTCCCTCTAAACATTTCAAATTCAAAATGTTTTGCATTACCTTTTGGAATGGGCATGTCCTATGAGAAAGTTATTTGAAAGCTGTCTCAAGCTCACCCTTGTTTTAAAAGCAAATATGGGATTCTGGAAGAAATATGTGAATTATAATCATGCATAGGCAAATAGAAGGCAAATACATACCCAATAATTAAAATTATATTATCTCTTTGCAACAAGGGACAAGACCAAGGCAAAGTAAGGACGGAGCTATTTTAAAAAAATAAAGAGTTCCTGGTTTCCTGCAGGACTCCAAGAAATAAACATGCTTTGTATGCAAACAAAATGATTGCCATTTTTCACTTTCTATATAAAAATGTTATTAAGCTTAATCACCACTGGGACGAAGAAGACAACCTCTTAATGCTGTACAATCAGTAAGACATTTCAACATCTTTTACCAAAAGATAGAATGATATGCCTAACCACATATTTTGTTCCATTAATAAGAAAACTTTTATCACTATAATATGATAGTTTACCCATCTATCAGTTATAAAACAGCTTGGTAATGGAAGAAAAAAAAATAACAGGAAAAGAGAAAGGAAAACAAGGGTTAAACATCTGAAGCACTATTATATCTAATCAGAAACATGGAAAATTTTTCAGAAATGTAGAACAGCAGCAAAAAGAAGGAATGTTTATTCAGTACATCTTATAGTATCAGGATCTTTTATGTTTGGTTTCTGGAATGTTCCACAACTAAGCTATTCAAGTCCTAGAGATTCATAAAAAGTCATTCAGTTTTCATCCACTGTACGTTTTATTCAGCATTGTTTGTTTCCTTCACTTAAGCAATTCAAGGACTAAAAACTAAGAGAATCTGTTCACTGAATGAGACTGACACAAATATAACTTCCTTGTGTAAATGAGCCTCAGTTACCCATTCTAGGACCCTGATCAGAACTCAGTTACCTAGACAAAAGATCATGTGAAGTCATACTAGACCCAGTTAGAATGTTTAGCTCTGTGTACAAAATGGGAGAGTTGAACAAGACATTCATGCATTTACTTGTTTTCCTTTTCAAATTAGGGCAGCATTCCACCTGGTGCCTATCAATGGTAGCTGTGAATTCTTGGAGTTGTACTCCTAACATTTCTGGTGACACCAGGTTGGAGACGTTAATATTTTTAAGTAGCTACTGCACACCAGTAGAACTCAAATACTGTATTTATCTTTTCCATGTTCTACTTCATTTAACAACAATTTTCAATCACTCCAAATTTGAAAAGATTGTCATCTCTCCACTGCCAACCCTGAAAAAAAGAGTGGTATTAAGCCCAAATTCATATCCTTAACAGCCAAATTCAGATTGCTTTTCACAGGCATCATAATTTTCTTTTTCATTGGTAGTTAAATATATATAAACACCTAAAACAGAGGTGTCCAACCTTGGCAATTTCAAAACTTGTGGATTTCAACTCCTAGAATTCCCTAGCCAGCATTGGCTAGGGAATTCTGGAAGTTGAAGTCCACAACTCTTGAAGTTGCCAAGGCTGAACACTCCTGACAAAAAAAAACCTAGATGCTCCTTACATTTACTGAAACTGACTCACAATGCTCTCATTAAAATACACAAATACACTCTTCTATCCAAATGTTGTTCCTGCTTGAAAAATGAGAGAGAGGTACATATTTCATTAAGGATTCTATTTTAACTGACAGAAAAGGAAATCTAATGGAAACTAAATGGTAATGAAGCCAGCGCAAAATGCAAACCAAAGAACGCAAATTGGTCGGCATTTCATTTATGTTTGTTTGAACTGGAAGCCCACTCAAATCCAGCAAATCAAAAAGGAGTAGCAATTCTTAAAAGTTTATACCAACTCTATGAAGAGGGCATAACAAGATATACTTAGAAAGGGTTATCATGGGACAAAAAGCATTTGCCCTATTATAGTATGAAGTAAAAATATCAAAAACTATTCCAAACAGGTTTGTTTCTTTAGAATTCATTTTATCCATGAAACTGAATATGCTGTGCTTGTTTCTGCTTCTAAGTTCATCGTTATTTCTCAATCTCATCATCAAATCTCTCAGCATGAATACCTTCATCTCTTCTTCATTTACATATTGCTAACGACTAATACAGATGGAGAATTATCTCTATTTTAGCTCTTTCCTGAAGTTTGCTGATTCCACAGTTCCCTGTCCAGTGAAGTAAAGATTGCAAGAGGTTGGAAAATAATTAAAGCTGTTGTTATTCGACAGAGGACGTAATAGAACAGATACTGAATTTCCTGTGGAAGAGTGATGATTTTTTTGCCAGAAAACAAAGCACATGTGAAGTAGATAAATAGTTGCCTCTTCGTGGGATTTCTTCCCAAAGAAACGTTAGGTCTCTCGGTCACTTCTTTAATGGCAAAAGGAAATTACCTCATTGAGGGTCTGCTGCAACACAGAAAACAAAAGGATGCATCTACTGAGGTTCCATTGACACAGACCACTTGCCACACACACATAAGAAACGGAAGAAATATCCTCCAGTTTACTCAGTCAAGGATACAGTAGAGATTCATGGCTCAGTACATTTTAGACTGGCAGTTTTTAATAGCATTCATCACAACTAGGTGGCTGGAGCTGCTCATTGTGGAATAAACAAAGGTGTGATGCTGTTTTAATCAGCTGAGAACTTAAAACTTCTCAGTCACCCATTTTCACATAGCTTTGAGTCCATGTGGGCCACATGGAGCCTTCTGAGAACTGTGGTTACCCACAAGATCTTGTGTGGGTTACGTTAAAGAGTTTTTACCAACTGGCTCGGACAGCTTCAATATCACTAACCAAGTTTTGAGCCAAGCATATGCCAAATATCTGGAAGAAAAGAAATGCACATGTTAAGCTGGAACTGACTTTCAAATGCAGAAATTTGAGTTAGCCAGACAAAAATTTAACACCCACAAAATTTAACATTGATGGCTACCATTTACCCATTAAAGTTGAAATGGCTTTCCCTTGTTAAACATGTTTCACTCAGGTTTTCTGGGACTCATAATACAAATTAACCATTGTGGCTGAGCGTGCAGAACATGTTGGCCTCAAGTATTGTATGGCTGGCCAGTCTGAAGTTGAGTGTACTATGCAAATACAATCACATTTACTGTGAAGTATTAAGTATTCCATCATGAAGTAATTGGAGGGAGGGGAGAACAATCTTTAATATGGGAGAGGAGTGTATAGTATTCTCAGAATTGTTCTGGGAACAGGAGCTCTGAAAATGCAGATGCAGGTGATACTTTTAAGTTTTTAAAATTAAGTTTTAAAGTTAAGTTTTAAGAGAGATTAGATTTCAACAGCGCAGGGTTTACAGAACAATAGAGAATACCTGGAGCAAAAGATTTTCCTACTGCTATGAATAAAAATAGGATACCAAATTGAGACTACTCACTACTCACCTAATTGGTCTTTCAGCTTACTTTGGAAGTCTACTAGAGAAACAGTCCCACTAGG
The DNA here is from genome assembly GCF_001527695.2 of Protobothrops mucrosquamatus. Lineage (NCBI taxonomy): Eukaryota > Metazoa > Chordata > Lepidosauria > Squamata > Viperidae > Protobothrops > Protobothrops mucrosquamatus. Next base: position 55,721 of record NW_015386885.1, read on the forward strand.
TTTGGGCAAGCAAAAAGCAAGCAGCATCAGTTCCATCATAATTTGCAGCAAAATATGTATAATTTATTCTGCATTAACCAAGTTTATTACAAGGCTGAAATCAATAAAACCCAAATGTACTTTCTTTTTTAAAAAATAAATTAATTAATCAATTACTCTATACACAGAGATTCAATTTTCATTTCACCCTAGGGGGTCTTTCTTGAGTATGGATTATTCTCTGGAGTTTTTCAAAAGAACAGGTCACCTGTAATAATGCAATTCCAATGAATATGCCGGCTACTATGGTCAAGTTGTCCTGCAGCCATTTCTCAAACTGTGGGACACAGCCTTTTGTGTAAATAACAATCTGTTGATCCACTTCCTGCAACAACAACAAAAAAACATTCAACATTTTTTTAGCACTTCTTTCCCATTTCCTCTCCAAAAAGAAGTTTTGAAAACTTACTGGTTTTTGTCGGGCATCATAACCACACTGAGTATTAATGACATCTTCCTAAAAATAAAGACAAAGAATTTGCAATAGATGTCTTCTTTTATCAACAAAAATTCTATCTCCAACACAAGATTTTGTCTAAGTAGTCCTAATTGGAACTAAAAACTCTATCGCTGAGCATCACCATTGTAAAGCATGATGTCATATAACAGTGATGGCGAATCTTTTAGACACCGAGTGTCCAAAAATCGCCCCGCCCCCCTGCCTGTCACACTCTGCTGCCTGCCCCACCACTCACCCTCCCCCGCCCGCCCGCCCACAGGGCCTCCTGCTACCTGCATGGCCCACCACAGCAGTTCGCCCAGGCGGCCCTGCAGTGCCATGGCGGCCACACCCTCTTCCCGTGCCCCACAGTATCATCTGTGTGCAACGGGGCATGAGAGCAGAGTCTTGTCCCTGCTGCCTGGCTGCCATCCTTGGCTGCACTGCTCCACATGGGGCGTGCCCGGGGGCGGCTCTCCAGGGGGGCTGCTGGTGAGGGGGCCGTGGGGGGAGGTGGGGCTGGGGCGATGGCACACGTGCCCACAGAGAGGGTGTCAATGCTGCAAATACTCTGAGTGTCACCTCTGGCACGCGTGCCATAGGTTCGCCACTACTGTCATATAACCATGCCAACTTATGATGGCAGTTGCAACAGTCCCAGTTGCCATCTGTAAGTGAATCCCACAGTCTCACAAGTTCACAAATATAGATAAAAACATGATTCTTGCCAAACAGATACATTTTTCATGGATATGAAAACTAGGTATTCAAAATTAACTTTAGTTAATTAACTTTAACAGGTTTCATAATAAAAATTACATACTTTCTTCTCCATTCCAGAGGGATGGGCCAGGTTTGTCTGCCACAGCATTGGAAAAAAAAAACCTCCGTGATACCTTAAATTAAAAGCTAATATATTTTATGGTGGCACTAGCCTAGTGTAAGAGCAATCCCATTGTGATGGATGGCCTTTTCTGGATATAACAGTAGCTTTGCCAGGCTTCTGTTCTGACTTACAGCAGGATCTTTAGTGCAGCAAGAGAAAGGTACTCCACACCGTTCTCGACTAGCATTGGTGTCTGTGCAGTTGAAGTAAATGTTGAGGTTCCAGTCATCAGCCCCAAAGGCCCCACAGCACTGCCACTAGGGTAAGGAGGGGAAAAAAAGACAGAGGTATCACAGTTCTGGCAACATGGGCCAGGCCCAGCTGTTCTTCTAAGCTACCATTCCAAATCACTCTATGAATTTATTTTGTACTGGAAATACATGCAAAAGTTTTCAAGTCTTTACTGTAGTGCATGACTAGTTCCCCTACAATTAGGAATTGCAAAAAGCTCCCAAGACATTGTATCTGCCACAATGCTCCAAACAGATAGGATTTTTTCTCCTTAAACAGTGCTTTTCATTTAACCAAGTCTTTTAGAAAGTAGAGAAAATCCACCACCCTTTGTGGCAAAACATCACGTTACCAATGTGCAATATAGAGAGATATAATTAAAATGTGAGTCAATTATTTAATGCAACTTGCACATGGCGCTGATTTTGTGGGTCCTAAGGCTTGAAATAAGACTTCAGAGAGGATCCCCTCAAATCACCTTTGCTGTGCAAATTAGAAAAGCTTGTTCAAACTTTTCTGGAAATCTGTTCATACTCCTGCACCATTCAATGACACATCTTGTTCAAGCTTGTTCAGGGAGAAAAGGCTTAAGTTAACTCAGTCACAGCAGCAAAACAACTATATCAGTTCACTTATCCAAAACAGATTGTTCATTATTCTGTGTTGGCTCATGCCTTATAACTTTAGCTGAACACAAAAACTGTGGCCCCAAGATATTCAAAATGTTGTCCATTTCCTCCAGTTATGAGAATAATCATGTGAATCCATTTGCTATGAAATTTGCAAAATATTTCTCAATAAATACTGCTAATTTTTACATTAGTGATACTACAGTTCAATGAGAAACATGCCTACAATCATCCTGAAAATGTTTTCAGAAAACCTTTCAGAAATAAACAGATAAGAAATGAAACGCAAATAGTACAATGGGGAAAAGTTCTTAAGTCAAGCTGTGCTTGACTTGGAATGGCTTCATGGATAGTTTCATGTACTTTTCTTGCCAACAATGTGGTCATTGCCTTCTTCTAATCATAGACTGTATTCTAATCTACAACTCTGTATTTACTGAGGATACTTCATACAACTACTATATTGGTCTGACTTTCTTTGCCTTTCTGAAATCAGCCAAAATTAATGTTGCCACTGGCTGCAGATGAATAGCAAGAGTCACAGTCAAAGTGGGATATTTACCCTTATAGCAGAGTTGGCAGATCTGTGGTTCACCAGTTATATATTTAATTAATGGACAAATTATTTTTTTATCAAACTTATATGCCACCTATCTCAGTATCCAAATGACTAAGGGCAGCATTATAAATGGCCCATCAGATGTTGCAGAATTATAATTCCTAGTCATTCCTATCTAAATGAATAAAAGTGGCGGATGCTAGGGATTGTAGGATTTCACAACATCTGGTGGGCCGTGTAGGTTCCACAGTCATATCTTAAAGAAAGAAGAAGCTCTTACATATTCTTGGGTAAAGTCTATGAGATTTTGCAAATCAATGTCATCTCTGTATGCTCGGATATTGTTGTTGATAAAGAAATACAGCTGGTCTTTGATCCAGTCTTTGAAAACAAATGCCAGAACTCCCGCTGTGAGTTCCAGGAAGAAGATTATTCCAAGGAAGACTGAGAACTGCAAAGAAGTAAAATAATTTATTGGCTTCAATAAAACCTTGAGAACTAATGCAATTCCAAAGAATCAAATGGATAAAAACTGATAATATTACAGGTATTTTTACTCATTTTACAGCTCACTATTCTCAGTGAGGTTGGCAAAAATAACAAACCATACACATACTTTAAGCACAACACTTTCAGTTGTGCTTAAAGTATGTATGTGTATCGTTTCTTGTTTTTGCCAGCCTCATTGAGAAACAATTACAGCAAAAACCATATTAGAGGAATAATGAATTACACATGTATTATAGCAAAAAGTCTACCTTTTCAAACAGTTCCATATCCAGTTCCCTTTGGAATATCCAAGTTTTCAAACAACCAATGACTCTGTTTTACAGCAATATATTCATCTAAACCATGAGTGGCCAACTGCAGCCTTTGGTATTGCAGGGAACCAGATAGGCTTTTCAAATTTTGTTGGTTCCTTCCAAGATGATGACGACGATGACGACGATTATTATTATTATTATTATTATTATTATTATTATTATTATTATTATTATTATTATTATTATTATTATTATTATTATAATAGCAGGGAAATGGACTGCTAATGTCCTACGGCCAATTAATGGCAGAAAACTAACCAATCCATCTAACCGTTTGACCAACTGGTAGATATGAGCCAGTCTAAGATTTTTTTGCTGCCGATAAGTCATTATTGCTTTTTATACTCCCTGCAATTGTCAAAGGAAATCACTAATGACTAAAATGAACATTTACATCTCAGAATTGATGCTGAAGCATTACAAGGCTCGAGATTGTAAACACAAAGCATGAACAGAGCATGCATAAATTAACTAGAACTATAGGCAATGGCTCTATCTTCTCAGTGCCTCAGCTTGCCATAATATTAATTTATTCATGGTTGCACTTCTTATTAACAATAGATGACTTAAAATGAAGGTAAAATAGTAAGATTTAAAGAAAGAATTACCAGTGGTTCCATTTAAAGAAGAACTTATCAGTAGTTCCACTCAGCATTAAGCTAGTGAAACAAGATCATCCATTATTTTACATATGTTTAAACATCCCATTCAAGTTGATCACCCGAGCTGGATTTTAAGGTGTTTTTAAAAAATACAAATCTCTCCAAAAAAGCTTGAAGTAAATTTTTAAAAGAACTGAAGGAGCAATGTGGTAGTTACTTACAAACTTGAGAAGAAAAGTGTTCTCCCGCAGAGCACCGATGCATCCTGCAAAGCCCAATATGAACATCACTCCTCCAACCACAAGGAAGAGCCAAACTGGATCAAAGCCACCCAGGTCAGTAATGGAAGAGATGTTGGACAGCACCCCCTTTGGCAGTGAATGTAAAAGGAAGAAGAGGTGAGAGAGGACGAAACAAGAAATACAAATATATCACAGATGTATCCGGCTTTTACTGTCACTCCCCCTTCCTTTTCAAGGAAAAAATGAAAGAGTCACACTTAGCATTTGGCATTTCTGTCCAGAAGAGATTAATAACATTCTGTACAAAAGTGATTACTTCCTGTAAATTCTTTCTGCGTTGACACATATCAGTCTACCAATGCAATCAGGCCCACAGCCATATCCTTTGTGAAAAAGTCACGAAATGTCATTTAGCACACTTTTGCCAAAAATGGTTTGTCAAAAGGTTAGGAAAGCAATAACGAAGGAGAGAAACTAAGAATGGTGCAGCAAGGCTAATTTTTAGATGCTCACAGTCTGCCCTTTTATCTGCTAATTACATTCAAGTATGTCCATACAAATTGTTAAATTCCAATAAAATATTAATCTTCTGAAATACTGAAAAATGAAATAACTCTAACCCAACATGAAAGAAGGAATATTTTCTCCCTCTCATTATTATACTACACACACCAGAAGAGAACCAGGATATGCAATATCTGATAAACAGTCCCATCTGTAGTACTGTATTAATATTAACACTGTAATATTGGATCCCAGAAAAACAGGAGACATTATCTACACCCTGTGAGCCAACCTAAAGCAGAAAAACATACAAGTATTATTTAATGACTGCCTCTATATATTATCCTGGCATTCTAGGAAATAAAAGTTGATATTAGAGATTGAAAGTTGGATTTCCCCATCACACAGTGAACAACACACAGGAATATATTCAGGAATATTAAACTATATTCCAAACATTTGGATATCTTTTTATGAAAATCTTTGGATCTACTTCACCTAAATAATTACACAGTCACATGTTTTTGGAAACATGCTTCTGGACCAGATGATAAAAGTTGGCTGATTGATGAAATGTGTTTATTCTAAGTCTTTAGACTGGTTCCATATCAATTGGACCATCTGAATCTGTGTGTTTGATTTATTGTATAAAATCAGAGTTGTAGTAATTTTCATGTAGTTAAATAATTATTGCTGCATTTTATTTTTTCTATGTCTATATTTTTATTTGTATCCATGTTTTGTTTTTCTTTTTAAACTGTATTAGTACTACAGTATATAGTGTTCCAACCTAATCCCTTTTCAAAAGCCCTTTAAATTGGCTGTCATTGCTACAATTGCTGGCAGCAAATGCACTATGTAAAACAGTATTTTATTAGTCCTGAATTTCTGTATTTAATTTAATTTAAAGGAACAAAAATAACTTTTTTCTGTGCCATTAATGATTTTATGTAGTTCTTTGATCATACTGTAATAACCAGACAATTCTTAAAACAGGAATTCCTTCTCAAAAGAACGAAGCTACTATAGCTACATAAGCTATAGACCTGAACTCAACCAAATCCATTCAAGTGGCTTATTGTACTAACTGAGTCTTCTCCAACTGGTTTCTTCCAGTTTTGTTGGAGGGTGATCTCCTCTAATCCTCAAACAAGAGGATGAAAATCCATTTTGGCTAAGGATTACAGAGGAAGGTGACCTACAGGAGTTTTTAAACCTGGAAAACTTATGTATGGACTTAGTGCTAAGTCTTAGTGGGATTTGGAATCCACGCCTGTGGAAGTTGCCAGATCAAGAAACACTAATCTAGAAGGACATTAGTTGTTTAATCTATTTGGAGATTATCAATTACATCCGGGATAGACAACACAATCCCAATGTTCTCAGTTGCCACAGCATCCAACATCAGAAGGGCCACACATTGAATACCTCTAAATTAAACCAAGCCATCTTTCATACCTACTACAAGCTTTAGCATATATAAACAATTAATTACGTAATTTAAAAAATCCTGAACTGAACTCTTCCAAATTGCAAGAGAGGGATTTCAATGATACATGTAATTTTAACAGCTCCCTGCAATTCTTACTTTCTCACCAAGGACAGAACTAGGCTCTTCCCATTCTTTAAAATGTCTCTTTCCAACTTCATTTTCTCCTTTATATCTAAGACTGTCATCTCATTTACAGAAAAAAAAGGCAGCCAGGTTTTAATTATCTAAGTCTGAAAGCTGCCAAAATTAAGTGTAAAGATAAATGCATGTCATTTTTTGATAGCAGAGAAACAAGTCATAACAACCATCATTTTGAAGACGCTCCCTGTTTTCTCAAACAGGGCAGAATCACTCGGAGACACTGGCAATTTTAACCAGTTCTTTCATCTATATATTAACACTTTAAAGTATATTGCACAACATATTTCTGGAAGCAATTCAAAGTGCCAGTTTTTATTTTAAAAGCATTTTATCAACAGGACTGACTCCTCCAGCCTGTCCAAGGCAATTCTCTTGGGGTAAGTTGCAGATGATCCCCCATTTTTCTGGCATGATGAGGGATGAAGCAGAAAACCATATTTTTCTTATTTTGTGGAACAGCCAATTGTGGCTTTTCCAGAATTGAATCCTTGGGATCTTTCATTTTGTAGAGTATATTTATGTTATTTATTTTTATTACTGATTTGTTAAGAATACACTATTATTTTACATAATTTATCTGTTAAGATTTATTTATTTATTTTTGTTAGATGTATATCCTACCTTTCCTACAGGAGTTGAAACCACTACACATAATACTTCCCTCTTCCATTTTATTTCCCAACAATTATCTTGTGGACTGAGAGAGTGACTGGACCAAAGTCACTTAATTCTATTATTATGTCTGTTTTTCACTGCTGTAAACCACCAGGTGTCTAAAAGGATTTACAGTAATAAAGAAATCTAATAAAAAAATAAAGAGAAGATACAATTTGAGTAAGCCTGAGACTCTATTAAAGATGGCACTCTACATGCGTCTTCTAAAATCTTGGGTGCCTTTTCCCTACTGCAAAGATGTCAACTGGTTGCTTAGCAACCAGTTGAAGTTACAATGGACCCTCCCTCTGCAAAGACACTTAAAACCTGAATTCAAAGTTCTGATGGCCACCCCTCTCAGTCATGTGCCCACATTTCGGGTGCTAGCCAACCTGCTTGCATTTACGGCCATTTGCAACCTTGGTCAGGTGACTGCAATTTGCAACATTTTTGCCAGAAACCAGAGTTTACCTCTGGTTTCTGGCAAAACAAAAAACAAAAAAACCTGGCCATAGTGAACAATGGGTTCATTCAACAACTGCGACCCCCCCAAAAAATAATCATAAAATTGGGTGTGGTCACGTGATGACCCATTTAATGACCATTATGACTAACAACTCTAATTACAGGCTCAATCACTGTAGTAAATTGAGGACTACTTGCAGCAAAGTTTGTCAGATATAGAATATGCTTAACAAGGTATCTTTTAAAGAAGGAACTCTTTTTTTAAATATTGGGAGACCTATTTAAATGTACTTGGCTGTATAGATTGCTGTTGTCAACTTACTTTTTCATTCCATGCCCAAAGTCCTATTCCAAGAAATGCTATGCCCAGGAACTGCAAGAGAAAATGAGAAAGAGAGAGGGAAAAAACAAGAAGTAAGATTAGCAAGCATTTCAAGAGATTCCCCAAGTATATCCTCTATGAGCATCTTATAGTAAATCCAAATTAAGCTGAACCAAGACTGGTATATGTAAAACTTGAACCAACTGAAATACATTCCAATGGGCTCCCTAAAACAAGGTCTGCAACCTTGACAACTTTAAGACTTGTGGACTTCAGCTCCCAGAATTCCACAAGTCTTAAAGTTGTCAAGGTTGCAGACCCCTGCCCTAAAAGACTAAAACTGCTTCAAAAACAGATGGACCTTTACTCTTTAATTAGTAAGTTCTGATTTCTCAGTGCTCACAACTGAAGGGTAGGGACAATTTTCAAAAAGCAACATTCTGTTTTGAGTGTACAGGAAACATCTTACTAAAAATTAAGTTCATGGACATTTGTGAAAGTGAGCAAGACACCACCCAAGAAAAATACAGGGCAGCTCCCCTTCCCCAAACTGCTCCCAGCCGGCAGCTTCTCTCCCAGAAACCACATTTGGGGTACTTGGCACCAACATATGGATGGGTGTTTACTGCAGACTCTTATCCTCCAGCAGAAACCAAATCCGGCATTACTGAGTGTTCAAAATCACGAAGTGGCTTCAAGTTAGAGCTTCAGAGACAAATCCTTTGGGGAAGAATTTAAGTTCCACTTGTTGCTTTAAAGTGGAATTACAGTACTGGGAGATCCCCAGCCTCCCCTCTAATTTACTTTTTCTCATTTTCAGTGCCTAAAAAGACTTTTGATAGAGTATGGAGCCAGCAAATTAAGATCACAGAAAACATTCATGGAATATCAGATGATAAAAACGACAAAGTTGATGTACCTTCAGAAGCTGATGCTAGAAATGTTGCATTTGACTCAAAAAGAACATTTAGAAAAAATCGTATGGTTAGCCTCCAGACCTGAGGTCCCCTTTCTGCACTTGGAGAAACTTATACTGGCTTCCAGGTTCCTAATACTGTGACTATAATAAAAAAAATTACATTTATATGAGATCTGAGAAAGTTATTTGTAAATTATGGAAGCCATATTTTTAAGGAAAACTGTCAGGTTTTTTTCAAAGGATACTGTATTTTAAAATATACTTCCTGAATATGTAGTATTGATTTAGTAACAGTACAACTGAATTGAAATAAACATTCAAGCTAATTTTTCAAAAAGTATTTAAAACAAAGTGAAGTCAAAATCAGGATACTACTAGAAACCATTTGTTCAAATAATAATAGAAAGGAGCAGAAATAATAATTGTGTGAGGTCCTTGGTGCTTTCTGAGCTTTGTTGTTTTCTTGCAAACGTTTCACTGTCCAATCAGGTAACATCATTTCTTGGTGGTTCCCTGGTGGTTCCTTCCTCAGACAAATCAGCCGTCAACAGGCACACAGAGGTAACAACATGTACATATCATTCAAAAGAGACAACCATAAGCCAAAAAGGAAACAAAAAGACCAAAACACCTCCTCACCAGTAATCAACACCTAGATTAACACCAAGATTAATACCAGACCAACAATCAAGCAGTAAACAATACCCTAACTGAGGAACTACCAACTCATACAAATAAGCTATTGGTAGGACAAGCCACTAGTATATAAACAGAGAGCAAACACCATTCCTTTCTAGCACTTACGTTACCTAGTTGAGTAATGAAACATCTGCAAGAAAACAATCAAGAGAGTACCAAGGACCCCACAATTCAACCCTGAGCCACAAATATTTTCTTCCAATAACAACTGTAGCTATAGTAGTAAAGTATTCTTGTCCATAAAGAATTTTGTCATACAAGCTGCCCCAGGACAGATCTTGACAGCTTGCTAACAATTTCTTTTCCTAAAGTCTCAGGTTCCTCCACTTCTAACTATCTTAAGTGCAATACATAATACTTCACTATAGTTCCTATTCAGGCTGCCAAATCATCAAAATTTGGACCACCCTGAGATATTTGTGAATTCAATACACACTCTCTCTCTTTCTCTCATAGTTCTCCAAATTTTTGCAGTTAAGATCTGGAACCTTTTACCTTGATGTCCCTTAGCAAACAGCATTACAAAGCACCTACACTGAATATAATGTTTCCAGCGATAGCCAAAGAACGCCCCAAAATAAATGTATACATATGCAAATTTGCTAGTGAGAAGCAGAAATTTTTCAAGCAACTACTCTGAGCAACAGATATCCACTTCAATTCTCCTGTTGGCCTGAACAGATTTATAAATTTATTGTCAATAGTGGAACAAGCAGAAGGACAGCAAATCCTTACATTATACACTATTCTTATCTATACTCCAATACTCTGCACACCTATTACTGCTCTCTCCAAAAAGCAAAATAGTAGTGATGAAGTATTTCTTGTCACATATGTTAAATAATCACTGCAGTTGTTAAATTAAAACACAGTTGTTAAATGAATCTGGCTTCCCCATTAATTTTGCTTATCAGAAGGTCGCAAAAGGCAATCACATAATCTGGGACACTGCAATTGTCATAAATACATACCAACTGCCAACTGTCCAAATTTTGATCACGTGACCATCGGGATGCTACAACAGTAATAAGTATGAAAAATGGTCATAGGTCATTTTTTTGGGTGCTGTTATAACTTCAAATGGTCACTAAACGAATAGTAGTAAGTTGAGGACTATCTGTACTATACAGCATGACTTTCCAGAGAGGCTGGGAAGTATGACTCAGCAGCATCTAAGATAGTGTTTGACCAATCTTCCAAATATGTGAACTGGAGTCATAAAATTCTAGCAATATCATGCTACCTGAAGAATTCTGGGAAGTGAAGTCCATGTATCTGGAGGGCACCTAGCTGGGGAAGAGAAATCTAAAAAGTTACAGAACTGATCCTCCATAATGGAATCAAAGTATTTTCAGGATTAGCTTACCAAGACTGAGCATCACTCAATAAGTCAAGAATGCCTACATGGAATTAGCAACCAAAGGAAAAATATATTGATTTTATGGTATATTTAAGGTATATATATTTTCTCAGGGGCTGTATAAAATCAATCCTTTCACTAATCATTAGGTATAGTCCAGCTACTGGGAGAAGACAAGTGGCTTTCTAATCTTTTCTTTCAGATACCTTTCCTGATACTTTAACTGGTTTACCACAAGCTCAGTGGAGTTCAAATGAGTGAATTATTTTTGTTTCATTTTATATAATGTTTATAGTTTTTCAAACACATTTTTATGCCATGTTTCCTTATCCTTTTTTAAAAAAAAAAGTCAATGCCAATTTTGTATACCTTATTCCTTGATACAGCATGCTTACAAGCAATTTATATAGGCTTTTCTCTGTCCAATGGCATTTTTAGTGTAGGAATTCCAGTAAAAAATTCAGAGGAACACAAAAACAGAGGGATATAGATGTTCCTTGCCATGCATTCATTCAAAACGAACTAATGTCACTTCATTGGCAGTTCCTATTAAAGTGTAAGCTAAATAATTATGTTCTCGTCTGAGCTAGGACAATCTCAGGCCCCACAAAACGGTAGGTCTGCTTTTACCTAAGGTTAAAAAAAAATTAGTACAGTGTTAGAGCCTTCAATATCTAGTGTTGGACTGAGAGCAAAAGTATAGTTTGTAGTAATTCAGAAGCCATCATAAGTTCTAGTTCATCAACCAGAACAGGAAAGGAAAACCGTTCTGAGAAATGTTATGAATCCAGGAACATGGTTCTAGAATAACTATGATATAATAAAATGATGGGTTACTTTGAGGGTCCTCAAGTCCAGGTTGGTTTTGCTACAAATGCATAACAATGCTAGCCTCTAAAACTGTTTCAATTCAGACATCATTCTAAATTAAGTCTGTGTTTCCAAAGCTAGTCTCCCACTTAGTCACAAATCATATTTCATCAATAGATTCTGATAACATTTTCAATCAGTTTGCATTACACATGAACCAAGCTAATAGGTCTTTGCTTCAGTATTTTAATTTTCTTTTGAAGTATAAAGATGGTCTACCCTAATGTAGATTCTCTGAATTTCAATAAAAGATCTTAAGAATTACAGAGGACTCCAGAAATTCAGTATAAATCATACATTAAATAATGAGTCAACTATTACATTCAATGCAAGCAGAAAGCCAATACTGTGAAGATGAGATAGTCATGATATTAACTTTCAATTTTTTTCTATAATAATCTTTTGGAATTAAGATTAGTCCTTTAATGTAGAGGCTGCATCCATTTGCCCAGAATCTACTCTGTTCTAAAAATATATATCCTTTCCTTTTGCAATGTACTGTAAGCTCAGTTTACAATCAATAGCATCTTCCAAGTACTGAAATAAGAGAGATAGTAAGAACGTAAGAGTACCAAAGTAAAACTAATTCAGATAACTGTTTGAAAATCTGTGAAAGCACTCTTAACTAGGCACCAAAAAGATGAAAGATTGTATATTACACTCACTGACCTGGTTCACACATCACGCAATGGCACAAAATAGCCTTGTTTGATTTGACTTTGTGTATTGTACAAACCCAGCCAGCTGTGGTTTACTCAAGGAACACAATTATGCTTATTGGCTTTGCATAGTTTTTAAATTCTACAGCATTATGACCTCACCAACTGACAAGGATATTGTGTATTGTAGCTCAACAACATCAGGGAGGGCACAAACCTTGCTGACTTGCTCAACTTATGAAATGTTATTTCATTCAGGCTAGGGCTTAGCACAGAAGAAACATATTGCCCCTTGTCAGTAATTACCTTTAAGTACCTGGGCTGGATCCTTGCAAGACCACATATCAGCCTTCTCTGTGAAGACCTGACACAAATAGCAGACCTGCTCCACATGGGTATGCCACCAGTGTCCAGTACTGGACCCCTACAATATTGTACTGTATTGTGAGACCTCGTCTCTGTGCAAACAGCAATCCATTCTGGACTTCCGCAACTTGTAGGTACAATACATCAGACATTTGCCAAACTATACTTCAACCTTGCAATGGTAAATACTTGGCCAAGCAAAGAAGAAGCGAGTTCCAGCAGTCCATGCTCCCCAAAACACTTGGTTTAATCCAGGGGTAGGCAACCTTGGCTCTTTTATGACTCGTGGACTTCAACTCCCAGAATTCCTGAGCCAGCTGGCTCAGGAATTCTGGGAGTTGAAGTCCACGAGTCATAAAAGAGCCAAGGTTGCCTACCCCTGGTTTAGTCTATTATATAAACCTGTATCTATATTTACACACACACACAAACACCCAACCCATCTGATTCTTGGTAAGTATAGCTCAGGATCCTCACCACATGGAAGTACCATTTACACTATTCAGTATCCTACAAATCCTTGAACTGCTAGGAACCAATAACTGGAGTGTGTTAAGAAATTTGTACTCCCCAAATAAAAATATTTGGTATTATGCAGTAGAAATACCAAGATCTAGAAAACATGAATGTACTCTTACTGCCAGTCTGCTAATTATTGGACCATGGACAATTATTTCTTAGAAGATTGATCACAGCACTCTACCATGAAAAAACACGCTATGCATGGCATCGCTTGAATTTACAGACATTTACAAGCTAGCTTGGTATCCAGTTGTTTATCCTTGAACAGCTGCCTGTGAGAAGCCTCATTCTAGTCAATTAAGACACAGTAAGTATTTAGTTAACCCTTGCCTGAATTTATATCACCAAATAATTTTCCTAGGGAACATTAGTTTCTGGATGCTAAATCTACTCCCTGATATCATTTTATAGACATTAAAATAAATAAACATTGATTATTAGAAAAAAATATTCAAATTATTTTAATAGTAACAATTCTCACCTTGTTGAATAGCCCTTTTCAAAACCACTACATTACTGAATAACACAATTTGTTCCAGTTCTATGTAGCAAACTTTAATGTAGGGAAGCACACAGAGCATGATTTCTAAAATTCTGTGGGAAGTCAGCCCCCCAGAGAAGGAAATATTAAAAGGGCAGAAAAAATTATTTCCTCAAAAGGATTTTAAAAGCAGAAGCCAACCCTGCCCCCAAGTCTCTGTCCCAAGCAGAAGCCAGCTCTGTACAAATGCAGATGTAAATCAAAAAGGCCCCAGCTAGAAGCTTAGGAAGACAAAGACACCTAAAATCTGCATACCCCACCCAAACTCTGAGTCATTAGACCCAGCACCAGGGAAGCAGGATATGACCTTTGGGACATAATAGGACTAACCCATCACCATCAATACCAGAAAGGCACACCCAGACTCAGGTCAGAATACGTGACACAGGAAATACAAAGCCTAAAACAGGAACAAGAAACTACTCAAAACAAAAGGCTTCAGAGGGTATAAAAACCTACTCCCCACATGTGCTCAGCCCTTTTTTCTCTCCTCTTTCCTGCCAGAGCCATCTTTCTGTCTGGCTCTTCAATAAACTGCAACCTTCTTTCTAAAGCAGTCGCCATGTTGTTTATTTATCCCCGGCTTGGATGAACCAGGATGAAGACTTTTCTTCCCACAATTCTTTCCTACCCCTTTAACGTCAGTGGCCATATGTTGTGTTCATGTTGTGCATTGGGAAACATGAAACAGGCTGCATAGGCTATGCTCTGGATCACATTGATCCATTTGGCTTAGTTGGTGGAGTCGGTATCATTCTGAGACACATCCCATCTTCTTCTTCCATAGGAGTGTGTTAGAGAAAAACGGATCCAGAGAATTTTTCCTATGTGGTAGAAAAAGCACTCCAATAAATGCCAACAACAGAAGATCCAAACAATCATTTTATTAAGGGAAATAGCACTGAAACACTGGTTTCCTGCACCCAAATGATCCAAGATCAAACATCCCTACAGAGATTTTATATAAAATGCTGATCAAAGGCAATTGAAGCAGGTATGGAGCTAATTACCTCTCCTCCCAATTCTAGAGAAAACTTCTTTAAAACCAATGTAACTGTATGATAAGGGGAAGAAACAAAGGCATTCTACAAAGGCTGAAGAGACACTACAATAATCTTCTTTGAAATGCAAAATAGTAACTTTGAAATAGAAGAGGTGCCAGTGCTGTAATTATTTTATCACAGTGACCCTGAATTAACTGCAAGTAGAGAGAAGATAAAGAAACAACCTCTACACATCTTTTGAGTCTGGTATTTCTCACAAAGGACATAAACACCTTGAAGAATGCAAACAAATAATAAGACAGCTACAAAGCCCCAGAAAATAAAATTTACTCAGAATAATTTGTGGAAAGCTTATGCTATTTCTAAACCCTTATATAATTCATATAATAGTCAAGTTCTCCAAATTCTTGACCTGATCAGTCAGTCCACATATATCAAATTTGTTCCTGTTTTGTTCAGATTTTAGAAAACTGTTGTGCAGATAAGAGTCTCTCCGCACCCCCACACACAAACACCTCTTTTCATAATTTATTTGCAATATTTCAACATCACATGCCCAACCACATCCCAAAATCACAAGTCAGCTTTGTTTTATTTTGGACTCATGCAGCCAGAGGGAAAATTGGATGTGAAAGCAGAGAAGGTGTGTTTCAAACCATAAAACCTCAGAAGGTGGCCGTTTCTCCTCCTACCAATTATCTGTGTGACTTTATTTCCAGCTTCAGTGCCAAAATCAGAGTCAGATAATTTCATGTGTGATTTCTGGGTTCCTCTTCATTATCATTTGGTATATAATGACTACAAGAAGAGAGGAACTCAAACGCCGACTTCAAGACCCAAGACCGAAAGTCTCATATTTGCATTTAAATTCTTGAAGTCTGGTATAACAGAACACTGGCATTCATACTTTAAAATATAAATACAACATTCTAAATTTGCTTTAAAAACTTTGTGAAGCATTCAACATCTTATACTTTGTTACTTTGTCAGATGCGCTTACCCTGAGACAGATATATATCCTCCATGGTTGGGTGGAGGAGAAAGCAAGAGAAAAAAAAGTTAAGTTCAGCGATACGTCAAGCAGAAAGGCTTGTGGCGTCAGACTAATTCAGTTATTCCTCTGGGAACTGATTAAAAATATGTGTAATCAATTATGCTTTCTTCCTTCTTATTGTACTATAGATTAAAAACAAGTGAATTATTTAAAAAAGCAATAAAATTTGACCGGACACACACACAAATACTTAACTAATGTATGTAATAAACTTGCATGTAATTTTTAGGAATGCCAGAAGAGAGTGCAAAACTGATGGGCACTAGACTAGTGCACTGTGATAGCCATCAGATCTAGCAAACATAGCTTGCAATAAAGAGGATAGTTTAGTTTGTCAAGAGACCCCATGAATATTTTTTAAAGTATCAAAGGAATGTCTGAAGAGCACAACCATTAAGGAGGCTGGCAAGAACAAGGTCTTCCAAAAGGATATCAGAAATTCCTTTCCTTATCTGATCTTTCAACAGGGAGGGAGGGAGGGAGGGAGGGAGGGAGGGAGGAAGGAAGGAAGGAAGGAAGGAAGGAAGGAAGGAAGGAAGGAAGGAAGGAAGGAAGGAAGGAAGGAAGGAAGGAAGGAAGGAAGGAAGGAAGGAATCTTCTATTTACTTTACATCACATACCATAAAAAGTTTGCAACTGCCAAAAATGTATTTCTCCCAAGTTTCTGTAGGTTATCCTAGAGCAGGGGTCCCTAACCTGTGGGCTGGCCATCCCCTCACTTGCGCTAATGCCATGGCTGCAGGGCACAAAAACAGGATGCCGTGCCACGGGGCACAAAAATGGGCTGCCGCCGCACCTTGGGGCACAAAAATGGAACGCCAACACCACGCCTTGAGGCATAAAACGAACCGCCACCACGCAGGATGCAAAAATGGGCACTGCTGCACCACAGGGCACAAAAATGGGCCGCTGCCACACTGCAAGGCGCAGAAATGGCCACCGTGCCACAGGGCGCAGAAACAAGGCACTGCACCACGCAAGAACGGGGCAGGGCTAGTGAGTATCGCGTGGGCGCTTGTCCTGCCCTGTTTGTGGCGTGCATGTGCTCGCGGCCCCATGTACACACGTGCACACACATGTAAAATGCTTCCCCCTCCCTTTTCCTCCAGTCTGCCAACTGACAAAGGTTGGTGACCTCTGTCCTAGAGGATTCTGGAAGCTAAAGAAATGGAGCTGGGATTCCACTGCCATCTTTAAAAAAAGGGTAAAACAGTTCATATCGAAAATAGTTTTTAGGGGCAATTCATACATCCAAGCACTCAAATGGAGGGATTTGAAATATCACACAAGGACCTTAAAGAACAGATGGTTCACACTGACAACACAGAAGCAAACTAATGTACACATCAAGTAATTGGTGTCACCAAACAAAACAGCTGAAAAGGTGAAATAACCTATAGAAAGTATACATGACCAGACTGGGGATAAGCAGTTGGCTGACCAATTGCTTTCTGACATTAATATGGATAACAACAGGGACCTGACTTGATGAGGTGGGTCAATAGCAAGATTTGGCCTTTGCAACAGCTTTTTTGGGTTAGGGCCAGAATAACTAGCACTTACATCATGTTTTGTACAAGAGCATCAACAGCAAGAACAAGCGCTTGTCCTAGCTAATGAGGGGGAAAGTTACAGGAGAAATAAATGAAAGGGCATCTATTTATTATACTTGTGATTTGAAGAAACATCTTTTATTCCAGTTGGGTTAGAACTTTGCACATGCTCAAAAGGGCAAAACAAAGCAAAGGATAATGCTGCATATTGTGCTTTAAGATGAGGAGTGGAAGGAAAGAGAAATATGTATTCTGGATTCTGCACAAAGACTTTCTGCTGCTTCTGCCAGCAACGGGTTTTGTGTGCTAGTGCTTTCAATTGCTTTAATACTTTGGGAGAGAGGCTGTGCCATTTTGCCTACTGTAATTCCCTTCTCTGCACTCCACAGGTAAGCCCAGCTGCTGCTGATGGTGGACACCAGATCATAAACATGTCAGCAGATTAAACCAATTAAATTGAGATTTATTGACTTATGTATATTTAATTGAGATTGCAATCCCACTTCATTTTCAAAGCTTTCAGCTGGCATTGTAAGTTTATGTCTGTGAATGAGAGACTAATCCTGGAAATGGTTTTTCAGCCTTGAAGAGACAAGGCTGAAAAGGAGGAACCAAAAAAAAACCCAAGAAAGAAACTGTTTTCAGACTTGCTAAATATTCTGCATGACTGCACTGGTGAAGACTGCAGACTTTCATCCTTTTCCGGCTGAAGAACTGAGAAAATGATCTGATCTTATAATACAATTTACAAGGGAGACTACGGAAGTCAAGGGTCACCAACCCCCGGTCCATGGACCAGCATCAGTCCACAGCATGCCAAAATCAGGTCACACAAACAACCAAAGCCCCATTCGCAGGATGCAAGTAGCATGTGAAACCCTGCTCCCTCCGGTCCGTGGAAAAACCTCTCTCCGTGGAACCGGTCCCTGGTGCCCAAAAGGTTAAGGGCCGCTGACGTAAGTCATATAAGCTTACTTGCATATATGCATATACCACCCACATATAGATCAGACAACTTTATTCTATCACAGCTACAAGTTTTACCTTACAAATAAAAGATCTTCCATTGTACTGGTGCAAAACAGTGCCATTAAGAGCAACAACCATACATTCATTCGAGTTTAAAGTTCCAAAGGTTTGTTATTATGTATGAAATGAAAAAAAAACTGAGAAAAAGAAACTAAACTAAGAAGTCTCTAACAGCAAGGCAACAGAAGACTCCTAACGCCCTGATGATCTTTTTTGCCTTTCTCAAAACCTAGACCAGCTTCCTTTTTATTATAGTCTGATGCTCAGAACTGGACCCAAAAGCAGAGGTAAGACCTAATTAGAAGAGATCATAATGGAATGATTACTTCTTCGATTCTCAAGGCAAGAAACTCTGTCCAGAAAGTGTTTTAGACTAGAGCATAAGAAGGTGTTGTGGAAGTGGAATGGGGGAATTCTAAAATTGTGATGCCATTCTGGAAAAAGCTCTTTGGCAAATAATCAGGCAGGATGCTGACAAGGGCATTCCTAGGTAAGGTGTGGGTCAGTACTTCCAAAACACTAACAGGAAAAAGCAGCTACAGGGGGTATTTGCCAAAAGTGAATCAGAAAGCGCAGGAAGGGTGAAAAATTTTCTTTTACAGCTTGCCAAATTAAACCGGTTGTTTAAAGAAGAACAATATCAAATATGTAACCGTCAATAGAAAAGGCAAGTATTTTTAGGATACGATTGACCAACTTGCCAAATAGGATTCTATCCTTCCAGTCTCAATACCGAGGAAGAGCTTGTTGAAGATTCCACCCCTTCATGAAGTCAAGTCAAGGGGACCTGCACTAGGAAACAGGCCTTCTGACGACACGTAGTCCTCAATTTAGGACAGTAATTGAGTTCAGAATTATACGTAAGTTGTGCCACTTGTTAAATAGGTCACCATGTGACTGTGACTGATTTTATGACCTTTTCTGGTCATAAGTAGTCCTGAGGACATCTGCTGCAACTTCAGTGATTAAGCGACTGGTCGTAAGTTGAGGATTATCTATAGTAGCTGAAGCTCCCACATTGATCTCATTTAGGAAGGCCCTTAAAAGCACTCTGTTTCAAAAGGTCTCTGCATCCCAGGATGAGAAGGAATTCTTATGTATTATTTATAATAATGTTTGATTGATTACTGTATTATTTTTAACAGTTGAGATATTCTGTTTCTTGCTGTGCCCTTATAAGCTGCCCAGGATTTAGTAAACTGAAATGGTTTTTAAACACTGTGAAATAGATAAAAATAAACCTGCTGTGATTCCCTGTTATGTGAACTATCTGAATCACAGTTAACACATCTGCAGTGATAGCTTTTGATGCAATATATAGACTGGAATAAAAAGGTAACTTCACACATTGTGCTAAACCAAGAGGTTTTCACTGAAAAAGGCAAAATGCTCGGAAATGGACGAGTTATATGTGGGCAATTTGGAAATAAACCTCCGTTTGACCTTGTGTGAGAAATAAGCGGGGATAGCGACGCCCGTCCTATGGCTCTGTGCACAGTGGTTCAGTAGGCAGTTAGGAGTGGAAGAAGGTTGTGTTGTAGTTGACTCGTCCGCTAGATCAATTGAAAATGAACCCTGCCATAGAAAATCCTGCTGAATGTGAAATGCGTGCAACAGTATTCTGGGATGCCAAAGGAGTACTGCTAGTGAAGTTCATGGAGCGTGGTTCAACCATCAATTCAGAAGTCTACTGTGAAACATTACGAAAACTCAGATGAGCCATCCATAACAAGCATCGGGTCATGCTGACTTCCAGTGTGGGGTTGGTTCACGATAATGCTCGTCCACACACAGATACACACCCAAGAACTTTTGAAGCAGTTCCGTTGGGATGTTTTTGATCACCACCCTATAGCCCAGATTTGGTGCCGAGTGTCTACCACCTTTTCAGGCACATGAAACAGTGGCTTGCATCGCACCACTTCGACGGTGACAATGTCCTTCACGATGCTGTTACATGGTGGCTTCATTCCCAGGCGGGAGATTTTTTTGCAGAAGGAATAACAACAACAACAACAACAACAACAACAACAACAACAACAACAACAACAATAATAATAATAATAATAATAATAATAATAATAATAATAATAATAATAAAGATCATCTAGTCCAACCTCCTGCTCAGAGTGGAAATCCTATTCTATTTCAGACAAATGGCTGTCCAATCTCTTCTTAAAAACTTCTAGTGTTGGAGCATTCATGGCTTCTGGAGGCAGGTTGTTCCACTGATTAATTGTTCTAACTGTCAGGACATTTCTCCTTAGTTCTAGGTTGCTTGTCTCCTTGATTAGTTTCCATCCGTTACTTCTTGTCCTGCCTTCAGGTGCTTTGGAGAATAGCTTGACTCCCTCTTCTTTGTGGCAGGCCCTGAGATATTGGAACACTGCTATCATGTCCTTCTCGTCCTTCTCTTCATTAAACTAGACATACCCAATAAAAGTTCTGTATCTGTGACTGTGTGTCATTGATAACCAAACAGTGGTTTATTTTTCTATTGCCCTCGTAGCAAAATCAAATAAACTACATCATGGTTAAAGTTAAGGCTCTATATTTGGGCTGCAAGAATGTAGATGCCTACCAGATTGCAGCAAGAAGATATAAAACTAATTCCTGTAGCTCAAATAGGCATTATATATAAGGCAGTATAAAAACCCAGTCATGAAAGACAAGAATCAATAATTTCATATGATGCTCAATGGCATGCATTTTGAAAGAGATAACATCAAAATATATAGAAGACAAATATATAATATTTGGTGTCCTCCAAATGTGTTTGGCCAGCAACTGGCAGAATCTCCAAGAGCCAAGGTCTTTGGATATGTTGTCTGAAAAACTCTGGGAGTTGCAACTCCAAAACATCTGGACCCCACGTTAGGAAAACTTTTCATAAGGCTCATATTTATGACAGTTGCAATATCCGGAGTTCATATGATCACCTTTTGCGACAAGCAAAGTCAATGGGGAAGCCAGATTCACTTAAAAACCATGTTACTAATTTAACTATAATGATTCACTTAACAACTGTGACAAGAAAGATTGTAAAATGGGGCAAAACTCACTTAACAACTGTCTCGCTTAGCCACAGAAATTTTGGGCTCAATGGTGGTTGTAAGTCCAGGACTACCTGTATCTCTTTGTAAACCATAGATACGTATCTCCCCCCTTGTAAGTTCATTTATCATTTTCTTTTCTATTTCTCTTCACAGTTTATAAGCCAACTTTTTCCCTGTGTTTTTCACAAATTCAAATTTTCTTTGCTTTGCATAATTTAATTTTATTTCCATTTCTTTTACTGTTAACACAGATAACCGTTGCTATAAAATTTTAATGTGTTGGGAGATAACTTGTAAGAACAGGGTTAAAAGTTTTGTTTTACTACAGCTTTGTTTACAGGTACAAGTTCTTCTGCAAACTGAACAATGTGTCCATTGTCATCCACTTTCAAATGAAAACATGACTAGCAAAATATGGATTTTAATGAAGTATTTATAGCGCATTTAATTCCTATGTCACCTTCAATGGGTCAAATTGAATCACTTGAAGAGCTAATTAACAAGGGAGTTTATTAGTTTCTTTGTCAGTGAAAATCGAAAAATGATTTTTAGAAAGTGCTATAGTCTTCTATTTTAGAATATATCTTGGAACAGATTGTCTTAGAATAGATATCATCACTACATGCAATCATCTGCTTTCCAGCATATGGGAATAAAGAAAAGAATTACATTTATAGGAAGTAGAATATTTCTAATGTCATCATTTCATTGCACAGAATTTGTTCTTCTTGAAAAATAAGTGCAACATATGTAATCTTCTCTATGAAAGGCATTCTTGAAGTTTGTTCTTGTGCCCAAAAAGACACACCACGGGAATGACTGCACATTTCTGCCTAGAGGAAAATGCAGCAGTATCATCCAGAAATGGTAAGTGTAACAAATCATTCCTGAAGAACAAGGGCATGCAGTAGATAGTCCAGGAGTTAACATTCCATCCTCATAAATTAATTTGTCATGTCCTCCATCCTTTTCTCATGCTTATAATGCATAGTTGCCTTCCTTTCCCTTGGGACTCAAAGCCTTCTTTTTTACCAAGTTTAAGATCTGTATAGAAAGAAAAGAAATGCCTATTCTGATGGCCTCTAAATTCACTCCATAGTGAGATCATGGGTGGATTGGGTGGATTGACTTAACATAATTTTAAAAAAATGGTTTTACAATCCTTTATGTGTGCATGCATACACTGGTCATGAGGCTAAGAATTAATGGAGCTGTAGCTGAAAACGTCAGGCGGACGGAAGGTACCAAGCTATCTTTAATGGCACAGGTTTAAGAAGATACCATGGTTGCTCTTGATTTGACCATTTGCAATGGCAATCCTATCTCACTGCATGAGGAAGCAGTGTGACAAGCCAACATATTCATCTTAAAACAATCCAAGCACTTTGTCTTTTATCAGAGCAATACAATGGTCCTGTTGTGCAAAGGCAGGCAACTGTATGTTCAACTGCTGCTGAATGAATTTTCATGGTGTGTAAATCACATTTCCCCACCTGCCACTTGGAGACTTTTTTCTCACGAACCTTATTCCCTCCTCACAATGGCACAAACCAAAACATAGAACATTTTGAAAATAACTGAATATGATACAAGGCAAAAGCCTACTTCTTATTCTAATTTATAGCTACCATTTCCAATATATTTCTCCAGTGTAAGAATGAAATACAGGATGAAAGAGATAATTACAAAGAGTTTGGATTTAAGATATATTTCAAGCATACAGATTTCCATCTTAATGGGATAAAAGCCACAATGATTGCTTGGGATTTTCACATGTAAGTCAACCTCCCATGAAATTGTTAAAACTGGTCTTTTTGTACTTTTTCCTTCCTTACAATCATTTGCACACAATGTTTCACATAACATGGAAGAATGTCTAAATCCTTCTCTATCTTGATTTAACAAATAAGTGATTTCATAAGACAAAAATGCATGTGGAAAGTCATTTAGGTACCAGATGGGAAAGCTGAAGTGTCAATCCATGCCAAACATTTGTTACTTGATATATGCCAAATCAAGGTCCAAAACATATAATAATACAACAGCTTCCAAAAGTTTGTTTTATCCTAGTACAACAATCCTGAAAAAAATTGGGAGAGCTAAATGACTAAGCAGCTGTTCTGCAAAAACAGTTCTGCAATTGAAACTGGTTCCAAGATATACCTAACAAAATAGAATCTGTTCTTATACCAGACCATTGTATTGGTTTCTTCTCAATCAGTTCTGTTTACTTTGTTGATGCTGTTACTCTGATTCAAGCTCCAGATACAAAAGGCTGCATTTTAGACTGTGATAGTAGGGTACGATCTTGGGGACGATTGTTCCAATCTATCCAAAGTTACTGTACTTTATTAGATACACTGCAGATATAAATATAACCAGTAAAAGTATCAAAATGAAGATAAGGCAACAGAACCAAGAAGATCCAAAAGTCATGTTCACACTTAACATTGAAGTTCACTGGCTTACCTCAGGCCAGTCTGGGCACTTCCTAGATCAGGAGTCTTCAAACTTGGCAATTTTAAGACTTGTGGACTTCAACTCCCAGATTTCCTCAGCCAAGAATCTCCCAGGAACCAGGGCCGCAGTTGGGGGATCCCTGTTTTGAAAGATTCCAGGTTGGAGGATGATGTTTCAAAGGGCAGGTGCCACAGCAGGTAATGCTCATCTCCAGGTCCCTCATATAATGTGTTCCCAGACCATCTATTGGCACCAGAAAGCTCATGCTCAGGTACACAGACTATCAACAGAATATCCAATGTCCTGCTTTAGTTTTGGTGTGAATAATGTAATTCCAGATAGCTGTAGGGAAAGATTCACATGACTCTCAAGTTTGTGGTAAAAATAGAGAGATGCTATTCATGCAGTGAGTCCTGATAAAGTAATAGTGTTCTAGAATAGTTTGAAACCAGTGTACTAGATTATTGTATTAGAAACACTGGTTCAAAGTAATTTCAACCAATGCAAAAAAGGAAAAAAAGCAACATGAAACACACAGTTGCTAAAAATGTCTTCTGTTACAACAATCTGCATGCATATATACTGCATGTTGCTAAAATCTGCAGAACATCTTGCAAAACTATGTTGTATATCATTTTAGTTTTTGGCACTTTCAATAGTGAAAAAGTGCATGGGAATGCACACCAAAACACTTAAATTCTAATGGTGTGAATTAATTACAATGTCAAAACAAAGAAAAAGTGCTAAAGGCAGGTTCAAGTGATCATCTATTGTGATCATTACACTGGTGTGCAGTCAAATTTTGACCATGCCACCACCTTTATATTTTCTGGCCTCCCTTCCAATCTGAAAACAA
Organism: Protobothrops mucrosquamatus; assembly: GCF_001527695.2. Lineage (NCBI taxonomy): Eukaryota > Metazoa > Chordata > Lepidosauria > Squamata > Viperidae > Protobothrops > Protobothrops mucrosquamatus. The sequence continues at coordinate 80,698 of NW_015386885.1, forward strand.
TGGCTCAATTTTTGCCAAACACAGACCAGCTACATGTACAACAAAGGCTACTGATGAAATGTCACCAACTAGTGCATTAGGCACACAATGTTCACGCTGGTTAAAGTTAATCTGGAGAAAATTGTTAAGTTACAGTTCCGAGAACTGTTCAATTCATTCTTAGGGGCTGGGAGTAATGAGAAGATCCTTCCTTTTCTTTCTCCTAGTCAAGTTAAGTGGTTGCTGGGAACAGAGAGAGAGAGAGAGAGGAGGAGCACCAAACTCATTTGGCAATTCATGAACGACTCATTCATTTACAATCTGAGTACTTTCTGCACAAAAGGAGCAACATGATCTTAACCAATTGGCTAAAGATGAACCTGAATGTTTCTCTTTGCTGAAAAGCAACATTCATTATTGCTCTCAAAACTGTTTTTTTCCAAAGCTTATGAGACAGAGGATGCAGACACAAGGATTTCTTTTGCCATCGTATTGCTCAGGAAAGGTCTTTTATTCATTTTCATAATGTAGCCATATATTTGACTTTTGAGGGGATTCATTTTCAGAACTTCCACCGATCATTCTAATTCCACCCCAAAAATATAAACAGGTATGAATGAAGAAAGAAAACATGAAATAACATGAAATAGTATCAAACAACAATGAATCTATTATTTTCCAGAATCACTGAGCAATCAAACCAACAAACTGATCAGCAAGAGGGATACAAACTCACCAAATATTCTTTATATAGTGGTAAAGTCTCCCTAAAGTCAAACTTGAACTTCTACTGAAGTTGCCTTGGCAACAATATAAAACCAGGTTGTCGTTGCCTTTTTCCAAATTTATTTTTTAATTTCTCAGTCCAGCTACAATTCCCATATTTCCTAAGGATCACTCACCCAAGTTCTAGCCAAGACTAACCCTCTTTATTCCGAGCTCAACATTGCCACATGAGGTGAGGTTACAACTGATTTTCATGAATTGAGCACAACTTCTGATGATGGTATCAATTAAAGTCTGGAGTAGCATTTCAGAAGTAGTTTAATTTGCCTTCTTCCAAGATATTATTCTTCCAAGTTTAGTCCATAGATGTGAAATTCTCCAAAGGACTTTCATTCAAATACTAACCAGAATGAATGCTGCTTAGCTTCCAAGATCAACTAAAGTCTTTTTTGGTACAGTACTGTCACCTGCAGAAACTTATTATTAGAAGCTATCAAACATCATCTAATCCTCAAAAACAATTATCAAGTCTCACAAAGAGCCAATGCTTCTCATACATTTTGCACTACTCTTTCAAAAAACACATATTACCATGAAACAATATGGTATCCAACCTACCATTAGGCTAATATAAACTAGCAGCAAATGTTAAATATTCTTGTTAGGAGATAAAGAAAGAAGAAGAGTATTCCACCAGATTGCACAGCCCCAGGACCAACTCTTTTGTACTCCTGGTTTAAGCTCTTTCCTATCATGAAAACCATAATTTATCTTAATACCTAATTACAGCCAATTATTTATTAGGGTAGTTTCCACTTTTACTTCAGTGTCTCTGGTCTAGGGTCCTCTAGCAGCATCAAGTACTGTGCAGAAATTAAGGAAGTTCTTATTCAAAACACAGATATACTGACACACAATGTTTAAATCATCAAACTGGCTCTGAATTTAACAATGATGCAATTAATCACCAGTAATTTTTTAAAAAATAGAAATTTTGAAATAAACCATTTTGACTGGTCTGATGTGAATAAATGTGTGTGTGTGTGTATGCATGTGTGTGCACGCACAGATAGCAGCTGAAAATGTGAACATTTGCTTCAGTTCATTTAATCTCTTATATAGTTCCCCCCATTTCGAGGTGGGAGTACTTTTCCTTTATGTTCAGTTCAGCTTTAGTCTAATACCTCAATACTAAGTTGATTGTCTTTCTAAAAAGATTTGTTTTTGCAATTTATTTTGCAAAAGCGGCTTTATTAATAGCACATGGGAAAACAGGACATCTAATGTCCTAGCAAAATAAAAGCGTCAGCCTGCTTTGTTAGAAACCACCCTCCCCCCCTACTTTTTCTGCCTTTTGTCCACAAATGAACAATGCGTCACACACACAGCAGTCTCCATATAATTCCTAGCTGACATGAAGACAGGGGTTTCCTAGGAAACCAACATTTAAAAAAATAATACAAACATAGAAATGTCTGGCAGAATTAGTATGTAAATGAACTCAAGCCAGTCATATATTTTTCACTGAGATCCACATTATCCTTTGACAGGGGCTTCTACAATTTGATTTAGACTTCATATAGATGGCAATGTCATCTATATGGCTCCAGAACTTTCATGAAAAGATTTGGAAACTCTTTTGTGGAAAATATTATTGTTCTTTATTACATTAATAAACCACTTTTCTACTTCTATAAGCATTCGACTTGGCTTACAATATTAAATCAAAACAAAAATTAGAATCAAATCCATTAAAATTAGCTTAACCAGTAAAACGTTATAGAATCAGATGCATTTTGGCCCTGTTCCTAATACTGGATTTTAATATTTCAAAAAGGCAAAACAAGAAAGAGCATATAAATGGAATTTGTCATGGCTATTGTAATTACCAGAAGATTTACAATAAATACCGTGCAAAAATGAATACAGAGATCCTGAAACTCTCATCTTTCATACACATTTTTAGTGCCAAACACTAACAAGAATTGAGATGCAGGACTCACTAGTCACATTCGGTTTCCATCACTGGTTACACGTAGTGGAAAGCTCTTTTCCAAGGTTTCAGGCTCAGATTGCGGACTCAGCAATACCTTACCTGCTGCTGATCTAAAGATGGAACAAGTCCTACAGTGGATATTTTCACACATTGCATTAAGCCATTAAGAAAAACATAACATAATTGGATCAAGTGCTAGATCAAGTTGGATAGCCTCTTTAAGAAAAGGCATTTCATTGCCCACACTGACAAAACCTCATCCTTCCTCATACAGTACCATCTCCCAATCCAGCTTCATATAACCACCCAAAAGAGCCAGGTTGGTATAGGTCCAACCCAGTGATGGTAGAGCTTGTATTATATAGTACAAGTCTGTATAGACTTGATCTATATGCTTCAACTCTGTAAGATCTATCGATCTATTTCTTTCAGCTCTGTAAGATCAAAAGAATCCCAAATCACGTTGTAAGATGCTGCCCCAAGTTCTTTAATCCATTCTACCCAACTGTCATCAAAGCTCATTATCAAGACCTAAGCAAATGTGAGCCAATTTTTGTACAATCCTACATACCTCACAGTTGTCTGTACACATATGATTTCATCCTTAATTCTTTAATACATTCAGGCAATTCTAAACAGGGCAGCTGGGCAAGAATCTACAGACACAACAATAGCAGAGAAGTCTTCATGCATTATCGTTATTATGTTCAGTACAGGCACAAATCAGATCTGTTGTCAATGTCACTCTAGGAATCACTGTCTTCTTCATTTCCTGGAGTTCCCCTGTAAGTCAAGGTACCACCCTAGGATTGATGACTGGAGAAAAGGCTACACCAGCACACTCTTACAATGATGCTGTAATCTCCAGGCACCAAACAGAGATGCCTAGCATACTTCAAGATCAAACAGATGTCAAGAATGGATGATTGCCCAGGTGGTTTTCAATTTGTCGATTGTAATGGAACACATTAAAATCATAAATTGTGACAGCTATAAAGTAAGCGACCAACCTGGTTTTATGATCTTTCTTGCAGCAGTCATTAAGTGAATGCCATGGTTGTTATGCAAACCTATTGTTTGCTATGGGGTGTTTTTGCCCAAAACCAGATGACTGGTTTTCAGCAAAATCATCATAAATCAAGGTCATGTGATAACAAGACTCTGCAAATGGCTGTAAATGGAAGTCAGATACCAAGCATCTGAAATGCAGTCATGTCACTGTTGAGGGGACAGCTGTTGGACATTTGGAACTAAGTTATAAGTAGCTTTCGGAGGGTCTGTTGTAATTTCAGTCATTAAGTGACCAGTGGTAAGTTGAGGACTGTTTAAGTTGCCTCCTCCACAAAGGCCAAAGGAATCAATTATCCAGAGTTTGCCTAGAAAGTGATCTGGGCACGATAAAAAAACTGGTAATTCTTCCCTCCATCTTCAGTTCACACACCATGTACTTCAAAGTACAATCATATGCAAAAACAATTTACCGTGCAGAAGATAACAATTCAGAGCTGTTGAAATCACAGATGGCATTTTTATAGAACTTCCACTAAAAAATATAAAATTCTGGCAGACCACAAAATAAGGCTGATTTGCTTCTAGTTACTGCCTAGAAGCAAAGCAAAGAGGTAGCAAGCTGCACAAAAACACAGTACGGTCAGTGAGCTGTATAGAGAGACTGGGAACAATAAAACATTCACTAATAGACAAAAAAAAAAAACAAGACAAAATTGTTAGGTAGTTTTTTCATTCTCTTCTAGAGAACAGATGACTGTTGGAATAGTATCTATTCTAAATGTTACTCAGAGCCAATGTGTTACCTGGGAAATATTTCTTCCTGCAAATTCCAGTTTAAATATGAGGCTGAGGGGAGATGTTAAATCCCACTAGTTCTCACATTTCAGCCAACATCTGCTTTGTTTTTAAAAAGAGCAAAAGATGTCCTAACTAGCAGAAAAGGAGAAGTTAGGGAGGGATCTACTTATTGCATATATGCTAATATTTTATGCTTCTGCCTGACATATACGTGTGTCTTTGCTGTTTGAAGATACCCCTCAATCTTGAGAATGCCTGGCAATATCACAAGAAGGATTTTGATTTGACAGCAACTCAAACTAACAAGTCGTCGAAAAAGGAAACTTCAAAATTCTAAAAAAAGAAATGTGACAATTATTTCCTAGGCAAGAAACATAACATGGGACAGAATAATCCATGCAATTCCTAATATTCTGTGATGAACCAGTATTGTATTTATAACAATATATGTTTTTAAAACAGATTCGAAATTGCCTGTTGGACCTTGTCAGGTCTTGTACTGCATATAATAAGGCACAATCAAGGAAATCAGAATCACATGCAGTCCAATAAGTAATGGTATTAATCTCTTGCCTTCTTTTATCAATTAGTTTATTGGAGCAGAGTATCTTTGAGCATATTGAATCTCTTCTTCCGGAGGTTTTTTCACCTTGGACCAAGTTACTGCTTATGAGATAAGATGCTAAGAAACTCCCATCAAATGGTGGTTTATATCTCTCACCCTCCTCACTGTCCTTCAAAACCACCTGTGAAACTCTCTATATTCCTGGTCCTTGTAAGTCCTGGATATCTCATCGAGATAAAGTTTGCCCTGGTAAGGGTAAAAATCCCCTCAATATAAGATGCTGGTGGGAAGGATCAGGAAAAAAACCTTCTCAGTAGCAGCCCTTTTGCTCAGGAACAACCTGGGTTCACAAAATTATGATGGCTCTGTTCATACTAAGATTTCAAAAGACAATGAGTTTTCCAGGGCAGAAAGTGCCACTTAAGTAAGAAGAACTGTTCAAGAAGATCATAATTAGGCAACTTTGCATACTATGTAGTCTATTGCTTTGTTTTTACTGTTTGGAATGTACGCAACCTGAAATCCATGGAATAGGCAACATACAGATGTACAAATAAATATAAATAAATCCAACCCACCAAATCTATGGCTTAGCATTTGACAGGGCCTCCCCCACCCACATGCATGTAATCAATCTAAGAATGTCCTACTACAGTATGATGTTACCTTCATCTTAACCATAGTCCACGAGTGACATAGACGTAAGTCACTCTTAGTTGTACCCGAGTTGTATTTTTCCTATAGTCTAATACTATCAAAGGGCAGTCTAAAAATGTATAAAATCTGTTATGCTTTGTTGCTCATTACTTTGTTGATTGCAATTGCTTGAAAGAAGCAAATTAGAAAGACAGGGATCAGGAGTGGGGATAGCAAATATGGCATTTAGAAATTCAACATACCTTGTTACATGTGAACCAAGTTGCATATATTATTCTGGATGTACAGATGTTATGTCCTATAATTTAACTTGCATTCATTTCTTCCTGGATGACACATTTATTTAAAGAACATTTCCTCCAGGTTGCTTTTCTTCCTTTTCTCATTGTTACAGGGGTGTTTATAGCCAAAGTGTTCCAGGTTCTCTGCTTTTCTTTTACTTACTACCATTGCCAACCCCAGCAAACCTTTGATCTTGGACAACAGAATCTCAGTTCTGATGTGTTATGTTTATACAATTATGAAGAGGAAAAAGGATACTTATGCACATCTCTAGCCATATCATTTCCTTCCATTCATCCTCTGAACAAAAGGCATGTTTGCCAGAAACTAAGATAAATGCTTAAGCAAATGAGGTGATGATTGCAATTATATTTTTAAAGAGCGGGAGACTCACTCTTGGAAGATATCCATGACAGCTACATGGTATTAAATGATCCAAGATATTCCTGAATATCAGATGGGAAGAGCAATAATACAGTATTATTTGGGGGAATCTTGATGGTGCCTCCAGAGACACCTGACTGCAATAAACGGCTAAACTAAATTGATGTCCTGTTGAGTCAGCATTATACTTATATTTCCTCAATGTGTTATTCAGCTAAGTTTGTTGAAATGTTTAAAAAGAAATTAGAACAAAATATGAATTCAGGATTTATAATGATAGATAATCTTATCCAAGTGGCATATATTCTTGTGGATCAGCCAAGTTCCAAAACATATCCCAAAATTGGATTCGGCTTATCCATAGATGGGCATCAATTTATTACATTCATTTATTTATTATATTTTTATCTTGACTTTATTATTTTATAAGTCAAAATGGCCAATATACCTAACTCCTCCTTCTATTTTCCCCATAACGATAACCGGATGAGGGGCGTTGGGCTGAGAGAAACCGGCCCAAAGTCACCCAGTCAGCTTTCATGCCTCACAGTCTCCTGGTTTCTAGGCAGTGGTGGGATTCAGCTGGTTTGCACCACTTCGGAAGAAACGGTAGCTAATTTTTTGTTGCCCAGGCCCAGAATGGAATTCCGGAAGCGGCACCCACACAGAGAACCGGTTATTCACATATTTGAATCCCACCACTGTTTCTAGGTCAGCATCTTAACCATTATACCAAACTGCATATACATACAAACATACACATATCCAGCTATATATGTGATAATACTTTCTAAAAGCACCATATATACTCATGGATGTCCATCCACAGATAAACTGACCTTCACATTTTTAAGTACAATGAAAAAGTACCACCCACAAATAAGCAAATTGTGAAAATTAAAACATATGACAATCTGGAGAGTCAGTTTATCAATAGGTTGCACATTTATCCATAAAAACAGTTAACATATTACCCAGCTGATTCATTAGATTATTTGCTTTATATGTTGTGTAAAGGATTGATTAACTATTGTACTGTAGGCAAAACAACTATGCAAAATTTGGTTACTCTATGAAAGACATCAAGAAAAGATCTGTCAGCTGATATAAAACAATAGAACCAGTCTTTACTAAAGTGTTCCTAAATGATGTATATATAACAATGAGTGTGAAAAAAACAGGAGCAATAACCATAAACATGGCAATGCAATAAGATGCATTCTACTGCCTCACTTTCTCCTCATAAAACCAAAAACATCGTTCATAAGGAATTGTCAAATATTTGCATGATATTAAAATCTGCCACTGGAATTCACACAAATTATATTAAAAAGCCAAACACTTGGATAAGCATTCATTTAGAAAGCAATACTGAAGATTCTCTCTACTATAAACAATGTTTTTAGAGGGCTCATCAACATATCACTCGACCCTATTCAAGTTGATTCAAAAACAAGCCCTGTAGTGGGTTTTATTAGCAATACTCATGCATAGGATTACCGTGATAATGCGGATGCACAGGACCTTTAATCATTTGATTGTTAGCCTGAGATAATGAATACTGAAGGAATTTTTTGTGGCATGTGATTGTATTGTCACAAGGAATAGCAACAGGGAAACTGACTCAATCCAGAACTACTCAATAAATAAACATAGAACTAAACCTACAAGGAATCTATATGCCACTAGAACTCTTTATGTTTATCAACTTTAATTGGCAAAAGGGAACATCATAGGGCAAAGGTTTTTCAACCAAGGTTACCCCAAATGTGCTAACTGATAGAATGCTCCCATGGGAATGAAATCTGGGGAAGCTGTGACTGCTTCAGCACTGCCAGGCTGCTCCTGCTTTGGTGTCCCCGTGGCACTGTTGTGGTCAAGTGATTTGCCATTTTAACTTCCCTGATAGCTTCTGAGCCATTAACACAATACCTGCCCCCCCCCCAGCAGCAGCATCCACTTACCTGGCTGCTGGGAGGAGGAAGTAAAGGGAGAACAGGCTGGAGAGGGGAGGGGAAAGGGGAAAGGGAAGGGAAGGGAAGGAGAAAGGAAGATTTCTGATGCTCATTGGCAGTTTCCCACAAGAAAGTTCAATGGGGAAATCAGCCCTGTTCTCCCTGCTTTTTTGCCTGTCTGTGGTCCTTCTGTTTCTCTGCTTATTAACAAAGATTTATTATCATTTCAGAGATATTAAGGCAGTGGTTCTCAACCTGTGGGTCGGGACCCCATTTGGGGTCGATCGACCATTTCACGGGGGTCGCCAAGCAAGGCTGTCCGCCATTTGTTTTGTCCGCCATTTGTTTTGTCCGCCATTTTTTTCCCCCTTTTCCGGCAGGTGCCTTACCTCCCTTGGGCTGGGCCAGCTGGTGGTCGGCCCGCTCCGTCTCTGCCGCTTGCCAGCTACGCCTCGGCCGGCGCAGGGGGCGGAACCACGCATGCGCAGAACTTCCAGACAGGGAAAGTCTTCGACTTACGGCCGGTTGGGTAGTCCTCGACTTACGACCAGTTTAGTCCTCGACTTATGACCGGTTTACTCCTCGACTTACGACCGGTTGGGGTCGCGGCATTAAAAAGGTTGAGAACCACTGTATTAAGGCAATATCTCTGAAATAATAATCCAATGGGTCACAAGTTGTCTAGTGACTTGTTAAAATTTCTCTAGCTGCAAACAGGAAAAAAAGCTACTATGGAAAACTTCTACAATTTGCATGTGTAGCCTGAGCAAGCATCTTAGCATTCTCTGTTTTTAATGTTGTTTTTGGCCAAAATTCTTTTTTATTTCTCCTAACTAGACCGATGTAAACAGTAAAGACATGGAATGACATGCTATAAGCATTGCTTGGATCCATGAATACATTATACTGGCTTCCCTGGGAAATGAATAAAGAGAGCATCTTCCATGTGGGTGTATGCATCATTCATTTATTGTGATGAAAAATAAGGTAGATCTGATGCTTCTGACTTCAGTGCTCACTTTAATTCTTAAAACACTTCTTGGACATGAAAATCAGAGGTCAAAACAAGTTCAGCTACTGTTTTTCTCTCACAATGACATTACTAAAAAAGGCCCAGACTTTCTATAGTCAATCAAAATTCAAAATGAAAATAATTCTTGTTTAATAATTTAGTGTAATATTACATTGGGATTATACTATGGGATTATCTGCAGTAAATAATCCCATTCCCTTGTCATTCTGCTTTCTGATAGCTCAGAAACATGAAACTGAGTGAAAAAAAAGTTTCCTCAGATGTATTTTTTATTCATTTGTAATTCTTTTGGGAATTACATACGTTCGGGTAGAAATTATGACCTAAACTATCATACCTATCCATGTACAAGATTGTTGAAATAAAGAGAGATAGAATAATGAACAAACATTATTTAAATTACAAACTCTGAAGCCATGTGTTAAATCTATACCTATTCACATTTCTTCAGATTCTTCTTACTGAAAAGTTAAAAGATGTTCTTCAGATTCTTCTTATTGAAAAGTGTTGTTTTTTGACACTTCCAAGTCTGAAGAAGATGGGAGTACTGTATGGCATTTACTAGAACAGATTGGAAATTTAAGCACAAGAACAAATTCAGAAATGCTGCCACAGCAAACCTTTATTACTTTCATAACTTTTGCAGGAGATGAACATTCTTCAAATACAATGCAAAAAAATCCACAGCAAATGATGTGTGGAAATGCTCCAACCCTTGATTCATTAACTCTGCTGTAACTCTGCTGTAACTCTGCTGCTGTTAAATAAATATCCTTTATTTTGTGCTCTGTCTTTTGTTAAATTAAGAGTTTCCATCCTATTTTTTTCCTTAATAGCTTTTGGACATTTTTCAAATCTCATTAAAAAGTTAATGTAAAGAGACTTGATATTTTGAAGAGGAAGGGTAAAACAACATAAGAGACATGTTGGTGAAACTTTCAGGAAGAGATTTATTGCCATGACCTGGGTGAAGTTCTGACAGGAGTCCGCTGTAATTCTTCCCTGCCCTTCGGGAACTTAGAAGAAAAGTCATCTCCTTGTCACCAAAGTCATAATTCCATGAATACGGCCCATAGATTTATAACAGCATATGTTGCCTTGTAATTCAGAAAGATTTGTATGAGGCGAGATTTGCATTAGCTTCCTATTATGTTCTAGGACATAGAATCTGAAAATCTAAATCAGTAATATGATGACTGCCAACTTCTTGATGGTGTATAACAAGTCTTTCTTCTTCCAGAAATCTTAAGAATGGCAGCTTTTCAAGCTGGCTTTAAGAACATATTGCTTAAGCCTTAGGCTACCCAACTTTAATCATCCACCATGTGTTTGGAAGAGACTGAAGGCTGCTACAAAAATCAAATATTTGAACTGTGTCAGAATCCTGTAAAAAAAAAACCTCTGTTTTCTTATCAGTGTCCAAATTAAAACATCACAATTGGCCAGAACTGCCAGGTAACTCCCATCTAAAATTTGAAAGGGAATCATATGCTTATCAAGAGCAAAGCCAGCTTTATCCTTTGAGTATGCAGACAAAGAGTTTCTGGCTTGCAGAAAGTTAATTTAAATATGAAACAGGAAGGTCCACAGGGTGCACAGAGTTGAAAGCAACAGTCTTTCTTCTAAACCATGTAATATCCAAGCAATACATTTGATTGTTTTTAAATGGAACAAGATGCTCAGTTGGTTTTATTCCATCTGGAATCTGTACAAATATATAAAGATTATCAAGATGTATAATTTTTTGTTTGAGAGAAAAATCTGCCCTATAAAATAGTTATATTTATTTACGTAGCTCATTCTTCTTTCAAACAATATAGTACTTGATTCTCTTTTCATATACTTTATTCTCAGTGAGGTAGTTTAAGAGGTGAGATATTTTAGTCAGCGTAGAAAATGATCTTGAAAGAAAGAAGATCCATTAAAAAAGGCAAAATCAGATAACCAAAACCTGAACCTAGGATGAGAAAATGGTTTATGAAAATGTCTCGACTTTGCTACTGGAAGCTGTCTGGGAAGGTCACAAATGACAATCATATGGCCTCAGGATATTGCAATCATTGTAAATACATGCCAGTTGACAAGCACCAAATTTTGATCATGTGACCACAGGAATGCTGCAATGCTTGTAAGGACCGATCCTAAGTCATTTTTTTCAGCACCACTGTCACTAAATTAATGGTCATATGTATGTTTTATAAAATGTTTGCATTAAATAATTGTATATAATTATAATTGTTTCCTGTTGTAATGACCAATTACTCTCTATTTTTTGTTGCATGTTTCTTTGCTTATTTTGCAATTATGTTATGTATTTTTTGAAATGTATGTATGTGTTTTGTTCCCTTTGTTTCCTTCTTTTTCTGTTATTATTTTCAAAGTAATTAAGAATTATTTTTAGAAATCTGCAGTGTCCTGTAAAGTTCCTAAAAGTTAGCAAAAGAGAAATAAGGGGACTGTTCAGCTTTGTTTCTAAACAGGGACACCCAACAGTGAAAAATAATAATACTGTACTAAAAAGTTAAGTTATTGAAGCTGACTTGTGACTTGAAGCTAATTGTTTTTGTATGCAGGAATTAAATCATTTGGATGTAAGAAAACAAGTTGACAGCCTTACAACTTAAAGATTCCTGCAAAATAAATTCAAGGTAATCTAAATCAAAACATGCTTTGCCTGCCAGATATGGTAACTAGGGCAAAGAAACATTTAATCTTTATGTATTAAGATGTATAAGTTACCAGAACATCAGTGTTCTCTTACTTCCAAGCAGCCATAAATCCAAATAAGTGCAACAAGAGATTCTATAATAGGGATTTTGTATTATGAACACATATTCTGCCTAGAAATAAGTTTTCTCTAGGAGAAGCAAGCTGGAGAAGACTTTGTTGGCTCATCATTCTCTCAAATCACTGTTTCTCAATCCTGGCAATTTTAAAATGAGTGGACGTCAACTCCCAGAATTCCCCAACCAGCCATTCTGACTAAGGAATTCTGGGAGTTGACGTCCATACATCTTATAGTTGTCAAGGTTAATAAACATTGTCTGAAATAATTCTTAGTAGGATTGCAAGATGGAACAGCCAGCTGAAAGCAGATCTCTTCTGTCTTTGTGAAGCACACCACATGAGACTGCCAAGCATATCCACACTTCTATGACTTGAGCCAGCCAAGAGATATGAACCCAGAAGAAAGAATGCTTGGTTCAGGGATTCTTTTACAATCATTTACTGTGAGGGTGTTTGTTAATTTTCACTGGCTCACCAGAGTGAGAAGTTAGGAATATCACCTCCTTCACCATGTCACTAGCCAAGGCCAGGAAGAGTAGCCATGGCTGGACGAGTATGGAATTGTGGGGTTGTATATGCTAACTTTCGAGAGCTATCTCAACTTGTGGTAAGAAGGCACAACCTAAAATTTAGGCTCAGCTTTCCTTGTGACTGTGACTATTCTTAGGTCTTTTATATCAGATGATCATATCCATGCTCTCAATCTTCTTCCACAACATCCAATGGTTGACTCTTCTTTTTTTGGCAGGCATACTGATCTTCATTAGGTGAGCTATATCTCCACCATAGGAGAGTAGAAATGATTGGAGAAAGGAGAATTATGAGGATGATGGTCTGGAAGTGAAGGAGAAAACTATCATGCCTAAGACATGGTCATACCATTACCATTTTTAGTTTTTCAGGCCTAGGTTTTTTCCCCCTGGAATTTGTAGGTTTATTTTGTAGATAAGTCTTCTACACTCACATTTTAAACTATAATTTAAGTGTTGTTTTTTACTATTTTTTCTCATACTTTTTGTTCTCCCAAAGAGGTTCAAAATGATTGAATGAAAGAAGAGTTTGCTGGATCAGACTAAAAATAAATTTAGTCCAGCAATCTGTATTTGCTGCTCCTAAGCAGTATTACTAGGCCTTCATTGTTCTTTCATCTATCCTATTAATGGCTTTTTAATGAATTTTTATAACAGTCCCAAGGCTGATAAGTAATGGGCTGACTCCCATATATCCCACTGTGCCAGTATCAAACTACCAGTTTTTGGAGATAGCAGTAGTTCCATCATCATGAAGACTACTCTCCCGCCAAAGTACTAGAGCAGGCATGTCAAACTGCTGGCCCGCAGGCCAGATGCGTCACGCCGAAACTGCACCCACTGCGTTGCCGGCAATGGGGAAAAAGTCCCGATATGTCACCCGATGTCACGTGATGTTGTGAGTTTGAAATGTCTGTACTAGAGGGTCACCAGAAATATTTGGAGTACATTATTTGAATTCCATATCTGAAGGGGGGAAAACAGAATATTAGTTGTTTGACAATTGTTCTGTTTTTTTAAATTGGTATGCTTGGTGCCATAGAATTTAGAAAAATTAGGCTTCAGTTCTTTCATTTCAAACAAAAACCTCTTTAAAGAACATCCTTCATTGGAATTTCAAACAATGGCACAAAAGCCCCAAGTTATTTTTTTTTCCAATTAACATTCATTTTGTTTAGACTTAGAAGGCAGACTTTCAATATAGCTTATTTGTAGTTTACTTTATATGGTCAGCAAGCTTGAATGTCTCCCGCTTGCCAACATCTGCCTATTTCTGAAGCTTTTGTAGTCTTTATTTCACTGGATTATATAACATGTTTTGCTACACACAACAAATGGGCATTAGTCCTATGAATATCTGGGGGTCAGTTCTAAAATCAGCCCTACTTCAAAGAAAAGAAAAGAGAATAAATCAAAGTACTGGGAATACTTTATAGGGCAGACATGTCAAACACAAGGCCCGGGGGCCGAATGAGGCCTTCAAAGTGGTTTCATGTGGCCCACAAAGCCATCCTGGAAACAGTGAGGGAACGGCCCCTGCTGCCTTGGCCCTGGCCCAGGCCAGCCGGGAGCCAATGTACAATTTTATGGTGGCCATCTATGCTGAAACGCATTCAGTCTTAGCTCCACAAGGCCGTCTGGAAACAGGAGGAACCAGCCCCTGCTGCGTCAGCCCCACCCCCTGGGTGCATGCTGGGGAGGTGTCGCCCTTTGTGAGGAATGAAGAAATGCACCATCGCCTGGAAGTGGCCAGCAAATGGCCCTCGCCTACTTCACATATCCGGCTTGATGGGCTCGGGGGGGAGGTGTTTGTCAGGCAACGGGGCGCTCTCCTCACAGGGTCGAGAGGCTGAGCTGGGCGGTGCAAATCCAAAAAGAAACATGAGGCTGCCCAGTTCCCACCCTGCCCGGTTTCAGCAGGCAGCAGGGCGCTCTCCTCACAGCGCCAAGAGCTGAGCTGGGTGGCGCAAATCTGATGAGAAGTGCAATGTTGCCTAGCCCCCAGTCTGCTCAGTTTCAGCAGGCAGCAAGGTGCAAAGCTGACAAGCTTCGCACTGCTCGGCTCAATCTCTCGACGCTCTGAGGAGAGCGCCCCGCTGCCTGCTGAAACCAGGCAGGCTGGGGGCTGGGCGGCATCACGCTTCTTTTGGATTTGCGCCACCCAGTTCAGCCTCTTGGCGTTGTGAGGAAAGCGTCCTGCTGCCTGCCGAAATCGGGCAGGCTGTGGGCTGGGCAGCATTGCGCAGGTAACGTTGACTCTCACGCTGCTCATGGCATCCCCTCCCCCAGAGCCTGCCAAGCCAGATATGTGAAGTAGGTGAAACCATGTGCTGGCCACTTCCAGGCAATGGTGCATTTCTTCATTCCTCACGAAGGGTGACACCTCCCCAGCTGCGTTTCTTGCCTATTTTTCTCCCTCCCTCATCTCAAATATTTTCCCACCACTCTGTACCTAGGAAGGAAGGAAGGAAGGAAGGAAGGAAGGAAGGAAGGAAAGGAAAGAAGGAGAGGGAGGGTCTGAGGGAAGTCCTGCCTTAGTCCTGCCCTGCTGCCCTTTCACCATCCCCTTGCCCCCTCCTCCTGCCTATCCTGGGGGTCTCCCATCCTATTCCTATTATAGGGGAAGGAGTTTTACGTATTTGCTGCTGCTGTGATTCCTATCTCAAATTCGTTTCCCACCCTGACTCCCAAAAAATATTTTGATTTCTTTCGCATAGCACCCAGTCCCTATTTAATTCGTTTATTTATATGTGATATGGTACTTTATCAAATGCTTTTCTGAAATCAAGATATATTAAGTCCATAATACTGTAGTCCCAAAATCTACTAAGAAAGTTATTTGATCAAATAATGAAGCATGAGTAGCTTAGCAAGGCTTGTTCCTGGAAAATTCATACAGGTTGTTACAATAGTTCTAAATTACTGGTAAATCGTTGTCTATAAAACCCGAATTAACACCAACATTCAGTTCCTGATGAACATAATGAAGACCATTATGTCGTAACAGTTCCACGAAGGTTATTAACGAAATATAAGGCAGAACCTTATAAGGGTCTATGGTAACGTTCCGATTAACCAAGATCGAAGAACCCGGGTAGAAAAAAAAAAGTGGACATATTATGTTTGCTCTCCTCTGATCTATTGCTAGTTCTCGAAGATTTTTAAAAAATAAATAGTTTGATAAGTAGACCATATCTGCAAATCCTTTTACTACCCAGACTGCAATCTATCTCACACTGGAGACTGAAATTCATACAACAGCAGTAAATATTCTTTATGTTTTTCTCAAACCTAAATTGTACTTCTTTAATCAGCTCTTTAACAACTGGCAAGAGGATTGTATATCCTCCTCCCTAATAGAAACAAAGAAGAAAATTAGCAGTTCAGCTTTTGTTTATTTGTTGCCCTTTGCCTCCTTCACTAAACTTTGGCATACTATTATTCTTTTTTCACCCAGTCTTTTCTACTCTTTTAAACATCCTTCATTAACCTCAATTCATTCTCAATATTAGTTTTCCTGATACCATCTCTACAAATGTAGGCTATCGCATTTTCTCCTCCTCAGTGATTTCCATCTTCTGTGTATATCTTAAAATTTTAATAAGTTTTAGGATACCCATATTCTTCCATTTTTGACTTAACTGAAATTGTGCTTTCAAATTCCTTTTTGAAGAATTTCCACCTATCATGCTTCTCTTCTTCCTGGTTCCTTTTGAGACAGAATCCTTACACATTAGCACACCGCTTATTAACATTGATTTTACTTTTGCTTACTATCAAATTCTAATCTAGGAGTACACTGCCACTCATCTGTTCTTGGGGGAATTAGCTGAAGAAATCTGGTTCAAAGCTATAATCAACGTGTACCTTTAGTAAGAGTATCCTCTCCAAAATCATGTTATCATCCACTACACTAGAAACCTCTGAATCTATTATCAATTTCTTACTCCTGTTTACAGCAGTACACAAGTACAGCATCAAGAAAACATGCAAATTAGATTGACTAAGAACTTTTAACCCCATTAAGTTGCAGTTGGGGAAAATAAAGAGTTAAAACAAATTCTTCTTCCCTCAGTAGGCTTCTCCACGGTCATCTGACTTCTCTTGATTTATTTGTTATTCTTATTTGTAATTCCCAATTTTATTTCAATTTTTTTGCATCAACTTCTGGAAGTCATTTTGTGAGGAGAGAGTTCTCTAGGGCAAAGTATAAGAAAGAACAGATATGAGAAGCCCGGTAGTTTAGGGAGATATTAGTAAAGACACAAGAAACCTCTTAATAGTTTTCAGTCCAAGAAAACCTTCCTAACATTTAGTTAAAGCCAGTATCAGAGGCAGCATTATGCTTTTCCCCAGAGTTTATAATAGTGCCTGGCAGGAATAGAAAACAGAGGTATCTGAAGACTGGTAGGGGCTGATTGATTAGAAAGAAGACATTCTTTTCCTCCATGGATAGCCAAATTGAGACAAGAGACCTATTATGTACGGCTGCTCTCCATGTATACCATGTATGGATTTCTTAAGATACCAACAATCCTAGTTGTGTTTCTTCTCCCAGCCTTTTCCGCAAAGTATCTGGGACTCTGTAGTTTTCTAATGAAGCCCAAATGGGTTGATTTCACATGCCACACTAGGTTGGACTATGGTTGTTTGATTTTGATTTAGTACAGTCTGTGAATTCAGACCAAAATCCTGAGCCAGGATTTCTGGCTCAGCCCTATAACCTAAATCAAACAACATTCTAAATCAAATACACCGAACTAATGAAGACCATATGGTATAACACGTTTCGGTAGGTTCATAATAAAGAAGTCATGAGACACCGATCGTTTAGGTCCTAATGTTCAGTGACACATTTACATCCCTTAAAATATGGTTAAAATGTTTATAACTTGTCTCCGAGTTTCAACAGAATAATTTTCATGATCGTTTTAAGGTTTAATTTTCCTCTTCCTGATTCATAGCATTTGTGCACATTTCATTTATTGGTGGAAAAACAACTCCTTTATTGTATTTTATTTTCTTTTGGATTTCCCTTCACATCAGAAACATTAGCTGTATACAGGGCATTATCTGCCAAAGCAAACAACTGCCTCCTCCTTCAGCAAGAAAATCAAACTCATTCCACTGATTCCCAAAAAACAGGAAGATGAATCCTTTCAGGAACCCCTTATCTGGCAACACTTCTCTACTGTGCTGCCTCCACATCCACCGTTTGTTCTTCATCTATTTCAGCAAATTGTAAAGAATCGGCTATGCCACTTTTGAGGCCTTTCCACATTTTTTTCACACTGGATGAAAACTAAATCAACCTGAAAGTGTAAGCTGTCACACCAAGAAACTCACATTAACATCAGTGGGTGCTGCCTGCAAATAAAGACTGCACGGATGAGGCCCTGAATGCTACAGAAAGTGGGGAGGGTGAACTTTTTGAGAAGTAAAAGTGCTGCCAAAGCCAAGCATGAAGCACACTTATAGATTTGCACACTGCTAATATTCTTGTCTGTGGTGATTCTCAGTCATCCACATGATGGTTATTCCAAAGTTGCTTTTTTGGGGGGGGGAGGCAACTGGACTTTCTTGGGGTTTTTTTTTTGAAGACATTTTGCTTCTCATCCAGAAGCTTCTTCAGCTCTGACTGGATGGTGGGGAATGGAAGGATTAGACATTTCTTGGATGAGAAGCGAAACGTCTTCAAAGAAAAACAAGAAAGTCCATTTGCCTCTTGAAAAAGCGCCTTTGGGTGCTAATATTCTTCTGGGTTTTTTTAGGATACAGAAACAGCAGTCAAGAGATATGGAGCAAACTAGCCCTTGATAGAGTAGCAATGATGGCCTTGGAAATGATATTCAAATGCCACAGTATGTCTATACCTACAAAGAACAGGACTATGCAGATTCTTTTTTTTTAAAACACTCCATAGAAGTGAAAGTTCGATTCTGAAGCAGCAGCAGTATATATTGACTATTGGAGCTTTTGAAATCTGGTGTTTGAGGAGACTCCCAAGAGTACTGTGGACAACCAAGAAAAGAAGGATCAATCAAGACTTTGTACTTGAGGTACAAATGACTAGGCTCAAATATCATATTTTGGACAGATTATGCAAATACCTATTTCTATTGAGAAGCCTACAATGCTGGAGAACAAGAGGAGGAGAAGAAAAATAGCAGCCAGGTGAATAGACTCAATTATAGCAGTGATGGGTGCACTTCAGGTGGAAGAGCTGAAGGACAAATTTGGGAACAGTATGCCTTGAAAAATTTCTAACCCAATCAGTGTGGCTTTAAAGTTATGATTTAGTGGGTAGGAAAAACCCACTCATTTTTGTGGATATGGAAGAAGGGGAATTGGGTGGTTTATCATGAAAATGACATGCACAGGATCATTTGGGGAGAGAGTTTAAGAATTTTAATGGACAAAATCAATGTGTTAAGGATCTAAAAGGCTTTAGAATTTGTATGTCCTTTAAAATTCCCCGAACCCCACAACATGTTTAAGAAAAGAAGTCCATATTTGGTCCTACCTACTTAGGAGAAAAATACAGTAAATGCTGACAAGCCAGTAATAAACCATGACTTAATATTAATCCACCTACAAAATGTAAAAATGGTATCATTTGATCTTTAGAATCATTTCTATTAATGAAGTCATCTTTATCATAGACAGGAGCCAAACTAGGAACTTCAGATCTATACCAAGAATGTGCCTTCATACTTTTGTATACCTCCTGTGGGATCTGTGCAAGAAAATTCAAGAAAGGTAGAAGGGATTTAACTCCAGAACTTCTGCAAGATCATTTCAGAGTATTTTCCTATGCTGCCCTAAGAGTAGCAGTTGAATGTTAAAATCCTCTAAGGAAGCTTTCAATGTGCGAGAACCTAAAATCACAATAAAGAATGGCAGACAAATTAGGATATGCACTTGTAAATCTTCAGATTTCAGCCATTGCATTTCCCAGCTCTTAAAATCCAGGGCACATAAATCTTACACCAGGGAAGCTGCCAAGTAAACTGCTGTTACCATAGATTCCCATTTGCCACTAATGAATTGCCTCCAGTCGCCATCTAAGTCCAGCACGCAGTTTATAACTAGAGATAAATATACCAGCTGCCACTCCATACAACAACCAAACCAGGAGAAATTAACATGTGCATCCTCCACGATCATAACAAAGTGACAGGTTGGACCTTTCAGTATGCTTTGAATAATATAACATTGGACTGTATATATCTTGCACTAAAGAATAACATTAGTTGTTTTTCCCCACTCTCTGCATTTAAATGTTGTACCAAGAGACATTTAGCACCCTGCCCTGCTAAACTATGCACACTGCATAATTCAGTTCACTGCATGATTTAATCTTAATAATTTTGCTACTGCACTTTAAGGCTATTAAGCAAATCTCCAAAGCTATGCACACAGTGTTTTGTTATAGATCCTTAAGTTATTGACTTGGACAAACTGATGCCTTGCAGATGTGTGGTGAGGCTACATTAGAGTTTTAACCATTGTATCCTCTTTTATGGATATATTCCAGAAGTCACTATGTGCTATAACAGGTACAGAAGTTCATGAATTTATCAAAAAGACCCACTTCTTTCTAATGAGCGGTTCAGAGGATGAGCTTGGTTCCCCATAGGAATAGGAGAAGGTAGGGCTGCTAGGCTGGCAAAAGAAGACACCGCCATAGAAAACAAGGCACATCTATGAGAGAATGGAGGAAATGCAATGGCTGGCAACCTTAAAATGGATCTAGATAAGCTGTTGAAGATTAGGTGTTTTACTAATGAGCAATGCTGGCTGGTGATTCTGAGATGTGCTGAGGAATTTTGATCCATGTCAGGAATGTCAGGAGAATCTAGAGAAGCAAACTGAAGAGGACTAGCATGTCATACATCTACCTGGTGGAGTATGACCCCAGTGAATTCAAAAGAGGGAGGAGAGACCATGTTCTATCAGCAAAAAAAATACTTCTGTCAGCCTAAAGGAGGTGTGCCAGTCGATACCTTTAAATAATTTCTCAACTCAAAACAGAAAAAGTTAAGAGCAGCATACACTCATATTAAACCCAAATTACAAAGTACATACTATGCCATTAGAGATCATTCAAACTGCATAACATTAACTGAGAAATAAAGGACTCTTTACCATTCATTTTAAATTTCAAACTGTAGGGTTTTGTTTTTCTCCTTTCCTGCTGTTTATCAGTAAAACAATTATGAGAAGAGTGGACAGCTAGACTTGGCTTCTTAAATGTAAGTCACCTTGCTAAGGAATGTTACTGAAATGGAAAATAGATGCGGTTTGTCTTAACTAAACAGCAAAATATATATTCAAGAAGTGTTCTGCACTATGTCTTTCATCAAATCCTGAAAGCTAATAAAAAAAAACCTGTAACCATGTTATTTTTCACAGAAGGGCAGACAACCTATTTTCCAAAGCACCTGAGGGAAAGACAAGATGTAAAGGATGGAAATTTATCAAAGAGAGAAGCAACCTAGAACTAAGGAGAAATTTTCTGACAGAACAATTAATCAGTGGAACAACCTGCCTCCAGAAGCTGTGAATGCTCCATCAGTAGAAGTTTTTCAGAAGAGATTGGACAGCAATTTGTCTGGAATGGTATAGGGTTTCCTGCTTGAGCAGGGGGTTGGACTAGATGACCTCCAAGGTCCCTTCCAACTCTGCTATTCTGTATTCCTTATTTTTATTTCATGGTTTACGCAATTCAGCTAAAATTTACAAAGTAGGTGAGCAACTGCATTGCCACTAAGAATGTCAACTGCAACTTCCCAAATCAAATGTAATTATCATTCTAATCTCTTTTATTAAAATATATTTCAATTTAAGCAAGTACTATTATTAACTGATCTACAGAAAAGCATTAGGATTTTTTCCCAATTAGTTTCTCTAAGGTAAAGTTGTTTTTTTGCTAGAAAAGGCAGAAAGAAAACCCATATTAGCTTCTGAAAATATTTGGCTGGTACAAAAATGCAAGTCTTCTGCAGTGACCCTTTAAAAAATTTCTAACCTTCTGCAGAGCCTCTTAAGCTAACATCCTACAAATAGTCCTTAACTTACAACCATTCAAATGGGTTGTATAGTTACAACAACACTTTAAAAAATTACTTATGAATGGTCCTCAGATTTACAACTATCGCCGCTTCCCCCAGTCATGTGATCAACATTTGGGCACTTGGCAACTGGCATGTTCTACAACAGTTGCAGTATCCCAAGGTCACATGATCAACCATTTTCAACCTTCCCAGCAAGTTTAGACAAGCAAAGTCAATGGGGGAAGCTGGGTTCACTTATCAACCACATGATTCACTTTACTGGGACAAAAAAAGGGTCATAAAGTTGGCTGTGACTCATTTAACCACCACCTTGCTTAGCAACAGAAATTCTGGTGCCAACTGTGGTTAGAAGACATGCCCGTTTTTCAGCAGTCAGCCTTGACTGACATGGGAAATGACAATTACAATTAAACTCCTCCCTTTCCCAAACAGGTCTATGCTTGGTCTTCCTCTCCATTATAAATGCAACCTTTTTCTCTAAGCAAATTTTAAACATAATGCACTAAAAATATAAAATACAAAGGTTCAAATTCTACGTTAAATATATTATGCACTTACAAAGAAAATTTAATTTAAATTAAAAGGGCAACCTACTTCAATCACTAGAAAACACGTAAACTAGAAAATGCAATTGTGATTCAATCCACACACCATGGACATGTCACCTGATTCTGCTGCCAAAATAAAACCCTTTCCTGCTTTTAGATAGGTTTCTAATCACAAAATTTATTCCTTGTACATACCAGTCTAATTTTTCTAGTAGTTGGACATACAAATAAAACCTCTAATTATGTTTTCAGCATGGAGGCAAGTAAATTGAAGTGAATGCAATCCTCTCACTAATGCAATTATTTTAAGGCTTTAAAGGGAGTATTATTAATACAAGCATAGCATGTTCCAACTTGTGAAGCCTACACAAGCATTTCAGTTTAGGATTAAATGTACCTATTCAAATGTGTCATTGCCCCTACAGATATAATCATCCTAGGATTTTCAAGACAAGCCAAATGCAGGAAGACAGCTCAGGCCACAGTCATGGCCTGAGCTGTCTCTAACTCATAAGTTACAGTGTCAGATTCATAAGTTTACATGCTAATAATGCTCAAGCAAATGATACATGTAAAAGTAAATCTAAATATTTACACTAGCCTTAGGTTAAATGCAAATAAAATTTGCATATAAAATGTGTTGTGCGTTTAGCAAGCCTGCAGAATGCAGACGAAATTTATGTTGATATAACGGAGACTCTTCGTTAACTTTGTAATTTACATTCTCATCCATTCCCTGACATGAAACAGCTAAGCCAATTAGAAAGTGATTTTGCAGCCTATCAGTAACATTTTACCAGATTAGGAACTATAAATAGCCAGATGATTTTTCCCCCCCTTCCATTCAATCATGTCTGATTCTTGGAAACCATCTGGATATATCCCTGTTTTTTTGGCAAGGTTTTTTTTGCAAGGTTTTTCAGAAATGGTTTGCTATTGCCTCATTCCCAGGACTAAGAGAGAGTGACTGGCCCAAAGTCACCCAGCTGGCTTTGTGCCTAAGACGGACTAGAACTCCATAGTCTCCCAGTTTCTAGCCTGATGCCTTAAATAAATGCTACACCAAACTGGCTCTCAGATGGTACTTGCTGATCATGTATTAATGGAGTACAAGTGTAAGATTTAGAAGTATAGGTGGTCCTTGTTTAATGTCCATTTGCTCAGTGACTGTTCCACCTTGCAACAATGCTGAATAAGTGAAAATCATGATCAGTCTTCAAAAATCCGGCCAGTGCAGAGCCCAGATTAATACTAGTTAAGGACAGGATCATCATGGAGAAAAATCCATTTCTGTGGTTGCTAAGAGTCAACAACACCAAGTTGATGACACATAATCAAAATTCAAGAGTATTTTCTCAGAATGGTCTAGGTTTCTTCTAAATTCACCACTTTCTTCAGAATGCAATTGCACAGATACATACACTTACAAGGCTACAACCAATGATCCAGATGTCCTTTAAAAATAATTTCAGACTCAATCTAGGACATTTTTAAATACAGTCATATCAGAATACTAATTTAAGGCAGGGTTGATAGCATAGCTAATACTATTCTTCAAAGCTGATGTAAACAGTAACAACAAAACTTTTACACATTTGGAAATCTTTAGATAAATCCAGTGTGGTTTTCACAAGACAAGAGTCCCAGGCTTCTAGCAAAACCACGTATTTATCTGCCTTTATAGGAGCATTAGGCTTCCTAGAAAGGACTTATACAAACTTGGCCTTTATTTTCCAGGATGAGACCACTAACAAGCAAGAATCTTGCAATATCAAAATGTTCACATTTACAAAAGCAAAAGCTTTTCTGGACAAGAGCCCAGATTGTTACATGATTGAAGGTTTTTTCTCAATGGACAGACTGAATAACAACATTAGCACCTTTCTCTTGTCTTAGGCCACTGGCCACATTTCCATTAACTTTTGACCAGAATGCCAAAACTAATCAAAGCTTGGCACTTCCTTCATTTCAATATATAATAACAGAGGGGAACGGTTTTTAATGAATTTTCTCATACAGCAGTGGAAGACTTTGTCCAGATTGCTTTCACAGTCATTCAAATGCAATTCTGTGTACCTTTACTATGTATGATTACTTAATGCAAAATCTATTTCCTTTATGTAATGCACCAACCACTAGCAGATTTCATGGAATATGGTCTTCTACAAGCCAAGTACCCTGAACAAAACAACATTATTTACTAACAATTGATTTTGGCACACATTCCCAACCTAAGGGTCTCCAGATATGGTGGTGTACATTCTTATCCCCCGCAGGAGTATTTTCAGTCCAGCCCACCCAAAATTCAAAAGCTAAAAAAATGGTCCGATATGTATACCATCAACCAACATCCAAGTTCTGACATTTTGCATGAACTGTCTCTTCTCCTAGCAACCCAATTTAGGAAACAATAATGGGAAAATATGTTTTTAATTTTATTTTTGATAAATCAAGAACAAGCAGGGGAGAAAGTAGGGAAGAAGTATTGTGGTATTTCAGCACACAGCACCAATTTATCATACAGCCAGAAAGCCAATTAAAGGAGGTCAGACAGGAGGGTAATAAGCTTGGCATACATCTAATTTCCCAACCTGGCATTCTCTAGATATACGGTAATAACACTAGTTTAAACTTATGGCTGCCCAACTCTCAATGACTCTGATCAACTACAAATCTCAGATTCACAATTTCCAACCAACATAATTTTCCAGACGTTCAATAAGATTATCCATGTGAAGTCCTTAGTGGTCTCCGAGACTGATAATGTTTGCTTGCATTATCATTATCCAACAAGGTAAGATCATCAATGCTAAGATTATCAAGCACATCTGGAGGGTGCCAGGTGGATAGATACCCCCTGCCTGAAAAAATGTTTACTCTCCAAAAAAATGCTACCTCTAATCTTGCCTTATTCTAGACACACATAAAAACATGCAGTGGCTTGGTAAGTTCCCTTCTAGGGCTCTTCCATGGAATTAGAAGAAACCCAACAAAACCTCTTTTTCACTTCTCTATGCATTGCATAATCCTTTTTTTTAAGACCACAGCTTCTGGGGCTTCTTGATAAAGTAGAACAGTTGCTTTCTACAGGCCTATTTTTAAATAAATAATAACTGGAAGCAAGGAAGGCCTAAAATTGGGGAGAAGGCCCACACCTTACCACCAGGTCTACCTGGTCAAAAGCAGGACAAAAAGCACAGCCCGGGCATTGCTTTCCCAAAAAACCTCAGGGAAGAGGAGACGAGGCAGTCAGGAAAAGCAAATCCAGGGTTTCGAAGGGAATAAAAGGCTCCACGAAACTGTCCAGATTTCCTAGGGCGACCTTAGCCCCTCTCTGCCTATAGACAAAGACCCCCCCAAACGCCTTCAACCTGCCGGGGGCGATTCATCGTGCTCCACGGCCACGCGCGTTCGCTCCCGGCTCTCCCTCCGCGCAGATCTACCCCTCCACGCAGAAACCGCACCATCACGCACAGCTGCCTCGACCCGAAGCAAAATAAAAACAAAAACAAAAACGACCGCCTTACCCAGAAGATGACGTTGAAGCCGAAGATGAAATATTTGATGCAGCAGCTCACTTCGGGGCCTTTATAATGCTTTCCGGACATCCTCGGGGCTCATGAAGACAGTTGACTGGCGAGCAGCACCGTTGGCCGGGAGGGGCGGGGAGAAAGGCGAGGGGGCAGCGCGGGCGAGGGCGCAGAGCAGCCGGGAGCGCGGGCAGCGCTGGGGGGGCAGATTAGAGGCAGCCGGCCGACGGCTGGCGTGCCCGCTCGGCTGCTCGCCGCCCGGAGCGCGCAGGCAGCGAACGAAACCCGCGTCGTGGTCGCCGCCGCCGCCGCCGCCTGCCTCCGCGCATCGAGGAGGCCGAGCAGCAGCGGGAGAGCGCGGACCTCCTCAGCCGCGGGAAGCGGCGGCCAGCGGTGCCCTCCGGCGAAGATGTTGCGAGCGGAGGCTCGACCCCCCCTCAGGAGCCGCGAAACGCTCGCCGCCCCTTTGACACCGCCGAGCCTCCTCCCACCGCGAGCGCCTCTTCCTCCTCGCCAGAAGCGGCCGCACGCCCAGGGGGAAGGGGAAGGGGGAGGCTGGCGACTGGCTGGGCCCGCTTTAATGGAGAGGCGCTCTCGCCAATCCGGCGCGGCACGGAGGTCCAGCTGGCGGCGGAGCAGCTGAATTGGGGTCTCTCCGCCCCGCGGTTGAACGAGATGGCGGCGGGAGGCGGTGGCGGGAGGCGGGGGTGGGGGGGAAAGCTGCTGGAATCCCGGGCCGGCGTAGCCTTGCTGCGGATAGGTTGGTGCAACGGGCCGAGCCGTAGCTTGCTTGAACGCGCTTGCGGTTTAAGCCAGGATTAGCTCTGTTCATTGGCACGCTGAGGCACCAAGCAGGGTTTCTCAGTTCTCAAAAAGAGGGTCCGCTCCACGCAGGGCGTTCAAAGCGACACGCACCGCAGCCTTCCGGACGGTCGCGCTCTTCCTTTCCTAGCCGAGCAACGCTACGCATGGCGCACAAAGGGAGCCAGAAACGGAATAATTAAAGGCGTGAAATGAGGAAAACGTAGCTAAAGAAGAGCCGGATCGTCTTCTATGTACCTTTTCTATCGGCAAAGGTGCTTGTTTCCAACGCGGCCATACACGCCTCATGTCCTGCATTTTATTATTTGCGTCTCGGTCCTTTTTATTTCTTCAGGATCTCATCAGTTCCATCTAGTCCAGTCGGGTTTTCGTCGAGGTCTCTTTTCTCCCGGATCGTTTAGATAGATTCGCTTTGTGATTTAATCATCATTCATTTGGTTTGTAAGTAAACCACTTCGGCGTTCTGGTAACTAGGTTTTTGTATTCAGTCCACATTTATGCGGCGTCCAATTCATTTTTGGAGAACCCCCTTCCTACAATGTTGGTTAGGCGTGTTTCTCCTGAAATCACTCCCGTGTAACAAAGTGAACAGAAGCTTGCTCTAATACACACCTATTCAGTTTATTTTAACAAATGTTCCTCTTTCGTAACATTGTATGAGGGAGAGGGGCGGTTTTAAAATTTAATAAAATGAAATAAATTATCATTAACTTGCATATTTCCCCATTTCTCCAACTTTAGTTAACATTCTAAAAATAGTTTAGCATGAAGTGCAAATAAATCCAAATCGCCCTCACCTGGACATTGTTATGTGGACAAGAGGGCCAAATCAGCTTGAAGAGTTGGGGGGACCTTTTGGGAAATAATAATTTGGGTTTTAATGATGGGATGTTCGTCCTGCCTTTTCAAAAATATTTCAAATATATTCTCAAAGCAGTTACTCTATCAAAAATAAAATCATAACATTTTGAATGCATTCAGGAGAAATGGATAGGATTGTGCTATCAGAAAATAAAAAAACACATTAAGGTCTGGAAGAAAAGAGCATGTCCAATTAAGATTACAATAGTGGTACTTACATCTCAACTTGACTCAAGTTAGTCCTGACGAAGTAAATAATAAGAAAATAATACTTTTTAGGGCATGTTGAGGCAGAAATCCCTCATCCTGGTTCAGGGAGATACTTCTAATTTGGTATGCAAACCTTACTCTTCACCAAATTATGAAGCATGTTTCCCAAATATCTAAAATATTTGTTTTGGCTCACTTATTTTTATAACTACCTTAAAATATAGACAAGTATTTTTATTTCTGTATCTAATTTACATAGCTGCCCATCTCATGATAAGTGACATAATATTATTACTGTGAAGTTTTGATTAACTAGTACAGCGGTTCTCAACCTATGGGTCGCGACCCCATTTGGGGTCGATCGACCATTTCACGGGGGTCGCCAAGCAAGGCTGTCCGCCATTTTTCCCCCTTTTCCGGCGGGTGCCTTACCTCCCTTGAGCTGGGCCAGCTGGTGGTCGGCCTGCTCCGTCTCTGCCACTTGCCAGCTACACCTCAGCCGGCACAGGGGGCGGAACCATGCATGCGCGGTGCTCCCGGGCAGGGAAAGTCCTCAACTTACGACCGGTTGGGTAGTCCTCAATTTACGACCGGTTTAGTCCTCGACTTATGACCAGTTGGGGGTCGTGGCATTAAAAAGGTTGAGAACCACTGAACTAGTAACATTAAAATATTTAAGTATTTGGTAGGGCTATCAGAGTTGGGCTGCAAAAAAGTCCAGGCAACCATTAAGTAGCATTAAAGAGAAACAAAACTTCTTTGCTTGTCTCAATATTTGTAACTGTGATCTTATAGCGTTTCTTGATAAAATATTTTTATAGTATTGTTATTAGTTTTGTTAATGTATAATATAATCAGTGACCATCTTGGTCAAAGCGGTTACATAAGATGGCTGACATGCAAATAGTTGTAGGGATTATGTCTTTGCAGAAGTCCTGCCAGGGTTGAATTCCTACATCATTAAGTGATATTGAAGTTCATTAGTTTTGGATTTAGCATGTTGTGTGAGTTCAGTCACTGTGACTTGTAAACCATGAGTTTAGCTTAGACTAAGCCAAAATTCTTTTTCAATATGCCACAGTTAGATTGTGGCTTAGTGCAGTGTGTGAACACATCAATGGCTACATTTACATAAAACACAATTTCTACTTTAAACATGATTTTTTGAATCAACCATAATGGTCTGGTTTGTACAACAGTATTGTAAGCCATATCTCTTGATGGCTGAGTGTGATACTATCAGCTGAAATATAAACAAGAATCTTCTCATACCTGTTTCTTTTAAGAACTGACTCAACTGTCACCAGTATAGCATTTGGCAATTGCACACTGAAATACATATTGAAGCTATATTCAAAATGTATTCACAAATATATTCATAAATTTAAACCATGATGCAGTGAAAAAAATCCCAGCCATCTGGTCTTGTAAATGCTAAGCTATATCCATGGTTTAAATTCACAAGGCTAGGTTTGTGCAACATACTAAGCCAAACTCAACCATCCATAGCATACATATGCCACATAAAAGCAGCCTGCAAGTCATGCTACAAAATGAGTCATTTAAATGCAGCTATTCAGCATTTGGATTTTTGTTACTCTGCTGGTACCAAGTAGTCTCTAGCTCAGGGGTAGTCAACCTTGGCTCTTTTATGACTCGTGGACTTCAATTCCCAGAATTCCTGAGCCAGCTTAGCTGGCTCAGGAATTCTGGGAGTTGAAGTCCACGAGTCATAAAAGTGCCAAGGTTGACTACCCCTGCTCTAGCTTCTATTGCCTTGTAGCAAGGAATCCTGTAATGATCATAAACAATGTTGAAAATGACTGATTCCAATATAATTCTGCAGTCCAAAACATGCTTGTTTGGAAATAACTCCATCAAGTAGGAGCAATGGAAGATGCAGTCCAACTCATCTGGAAGACACTAATAGTCAGCTACTTAAAGATGCCTTTGGTGTCTATGATTGTAAATCCCAGATATTTTACAAACAAACAGCCTACCAGATTCCCACTTTGTTAGGCTCCCATTTCTTGTTAGGCTCCCATGTTCAGTCCAGCTATTTCTGGACTGTTGGTGTTGGTGGGCAGGGTGAATATGTGAAGCATGATAGAATTATTAAATGCAATGAACTAATGCAGTGTTTCTCTACCTTGGCAACTTTAAAATGTGTGGACTTCAACTCCCAGAATTCTCCAGTCAGCATGTTGGCTACAGAATTCTGACAGTTGAGGTCCACACATCTTACAGTTGCTAAGGTTGAGAAAGACTGCACTAAAAGGTGGAGTTTTGACTCATATTGCAGCCACCATCTTGACTTTTTTTAAATGGTCCTACCCTCCACCTTTCCTCATGAATCTGCTGCAAAGCAGCTGTAACAAGGACTGCATTGGGAACAAGTGCTGGACCTCTGGAAGTATTTTCAGGGTGCAAGACTCTTCTCTGGAGACTTAAAGAAGACAACAATTAACATGTTAGAACCATATGTTCCACATGCATATATGTGATATTAAACCATCAAGCATAAAAATGCCATACCAATGCCATTAACACTGGTGGATAACAATTTCATGGACAACAAAGCTCTATATTGTGTGCTCCTTGAGATCTCTTTGCCCAAACAGTAGGGTACAAGGTCACAATAACATAATACTGCTATAATGCTATTATACTGTTGCTACTAGTACTAATACTGTAATACACTACATTGCTAAATGTAGCATAGCACAGCTATCACTGAGTTTGTTTTGTACACTTCACTTGAAAGTTCCTTTGAGAATAGTTTGTAGATTGCAGCTAGTGCTGTATGAATAGTAGAGTCCTTTACTAAAGCCAGATATTCATATGTTCCATTTTGTTTGCCTATTCACTAATAGGGCTGTGCAGTGCTTCAGATTTCAGTTGGAAAAGATGCACAGAAATATGAATGCAACTGCTACATGTGACTATCGTGACTATGTGATGTTTCATTATACCTAACATAATTATTGAAACATGCTTTGCTCTTTCATAAAGGAAATACAGTACCCCAATGTCTACAAATAAATAGTACAATTAAAAAAATAAATGATACGGGAGCCCTATCCTTACTGCAGCCGGCCAGTCAACCTCAGAAGTAAAGAAAAGTTGTTGGCTTCTGTTATCTTAGTTCCTCTTTTTCTGTTTAGTTAACAAATGCAGACCAGTTGTAAAGAGAAAAAAACTTGTCATGAAGTCATGAAGAATCCTGGGCCCCTTTCTTTATCTATTATGCATTTTGTGTATATTCTGTCCACACAAATGTTTATTAATTTTGTTGTATGTTTTACATTTTACTTTGTGATAATCCTAATAACTGAATAAATAGACAGTTTTTATAGATCAGTTGGATCTGTTAAGACCAATCCAATGAGCATAACACATAACCATGACCTTCTTTTTCAACATTCTGTAGATGATTATTGATTGATTGATTGATTGATTGATTGATTGATTGATTTTGTATAGCCACCCATTTTATCTAAGCCAGAGGTCCCCAACCTTTTGGGCACCAGGGACGGGTTACGTGGAGAGAGATTTTTCCACGGACCGGAGGGAGCGTGGTTTTGTGTGCTGCCTGTATCCCATGGATGAGGCTTTGCTTGTTTGTGCAGCCTGGTTGCTGGCATGCCGCGGCCCAGTACTGGTCCATGGACCGGGGGTTGGGGACCCCTGATCTAAGCAACTGAGCAGCTCACAACTAGTAAAAAAAGCAATTCAATAAAACAAATTAAAAACCAGCATACGAAAATATGAAAACCAATCATAAACAATTTAAATCAGAAAATCATGATCCACTACAGAAATCATCTTATATCTGTTCAACACAGCCATTGTAAGAGCTCCATTTCATTGCTGGTTGTTCACACACTATATTTTACAGCTATTTTATAGCACATGCACACACTTGCTTATATTTACTGGGGTTTTTTTCCACAATGGAAGGAGTCTTTAACCATGACAGAAATGCAACCTGTATCCCACTAGTCCCCTTTCATATATCCTCCTATAAAGGACTTTGGGTTGGGGGGTGTCAGTGGATTCCAGAGCAAATTAAAACCATTATGGAAGTAGATCACAATGGATCCTCCAAGAATCACTGTATTTCCTCATGAGCCAAGGCTACAAGAAGAGACTGCCAACAGGGCAGGACTGGTTCTATGAAACCTGGGTTGAGTAAACCATAGCAATGTTAATTGTGTGCAAGCAAATTGTGCAAATACAATCTGTGATAGTTCTGCTGCTGGTTTATTTTGTTTCATCAGTCCTGAATATATCATTTAATTGTGCCTTTAATTGTAATACATTAAATATATCATTTAATTTCAATGTGATTATAAAGTCTCATAGCAAGAGGGAACTGTGTCATTTCTATGTGGATTGTGCTTATTTAAATTATACTACTAGTTCCAGCATTTGACCAAAGACAGCAATGTGGACATGAATTGATAAAACAGTCATACAAAAAGCATTTATACAATCTTTACTATTCCTATCAATAGAAAATGAATTATATTTTTTTTCAGGTAAAAGTTGAAACAATTACTTTGTCCAAAGGCATACCAAGCGCAGATTGTTTAGTCTGTAACTGAACTGATTGCATAGAAGAATTTGTGCTGCTACGTGACAAATTGGAGTCAGTTACAGCCACAACTGGGAACATATCAATTGACTCATTCAAGGAAGTACACTGCAGTTTTATTAAATTCCATAAGCCATTCATTCTTGTACTGATGCCATGCTAAGCAAAGATGTTTGGCCAACAAGTATGTGTATTGCCATTTTATTCTCCCTTTTGCAACGTTTTAAATCAAAACTGTGGCTTGTTTGGGGACATGATAATAGCAACATCAGGAGGAACAGAGCAGGAAAAAGAGAGTGCCAGGATATGATAATGCCCTGTTTAAGTTCAAGTGGGGAGATGCCTTCAGACTTGCAAAACAATTAATTCTCTGGCCGAGTCTAAAGAATATGATCCATGGGTTCACATAACAAAACATGATACCTCTGAACATTTCATACTCTTCTTTGTCACTATATCACACTGTTTTAAAAAAATATTGTTTTCTTCAGCTTTTCTTTGGTCACTCATGAGTTACAAGAGTAGCAGTATCTGTGAAAAATCTTAGAAAAGGTATGTATTATCACAGCTCTTGTAGACTGCATACTCATATGGCAAAGGTGATTTGAGGCATCTCATCATCAAGAATATTGAGAAATGTATTTTCCGTATGGCTGTCCAGTACCAAACTATGAACTTCACTATCAATCTGACTAAGTAGCAATTGTATGGTTAAAATATCACAATAGCCCATTTGATCGAAAGATGCAATTACTGGATGCAAGTAGTTTGCTAAGCCAGAGTTTAAGCATCATCTGTTAAGTAAGTTGCAATGGTTGCTGTATGTATGGTTGCTGTATGTATAATGCAGCATGTTCAGCTATTGGGGCTTATTTAATGAACCATAGTTAGCCTAATATGATGCAGTCAGTGAATTAAGCTGGTTTTTATTATTTTTAAATGGCAGCTATGCCACTGGGATAGGTTAGGATTTAATCAAGACTATTATCTGGTTTGAGGGGATAGAAAATCGTTTCACAATTTTTAATGCAATTATATGCATCATAATTTTATGATGTGAGATTTTCAGTGCAATTGTTTGCATGTTTATAAATCTAAAATATAAATTTATCTAGAACGTTGCTGACATTTACACACAAAAATCTTATTTTTCCTTATGGATGCTTTAGAGGGGGGAGATGAGGTTCTATTCTATGGCAAATAGCTACACGAAAATCAATAAGATATGAGCAAACAGCTACACCAATTACATAGTAAACGTTAAGTAAAATTACCCAGTCTACTCTGTTCAGTATTTAATCTATTTTGACAAACATCCACATATATATATCATTATTTACACATATATTTCCTACTTCCCAGAAACCACAGGTTATTTTTTGGATGTAACAAACATGCAGGTTTATTTGTTTCATTTGTCACTAAGACCAACTCAAGAAAAACCTCCAATGCAGCTCTGCCTTCATAAAACACTCCAGATTTGAAACTGTGGGATAATCCAACCTGGTTCTTCAGGTCTTCCAAATGTACCATTGCCTACCATCCTTGTAAATAGGTCCAAATGCTTTACTGTGATTGTCATTGTGTTCTCCTTCTTGTAATGATGATTACAATTCATGTACTGTATGAAGCTAGATTACAAGTGCTCATTGTTGCATTACACTGTTAGTATTAATATACTTAGTCCTTGATTTACAAACACAACTGAGCCCAAAATTTCTATGGCTAAGTGAGACATTTGGTCAGTGAGTTTTGCCCTATTTTTTTTACCTTTCTTGCCACCGTTGTTAAGTAAATTACAGCAGGTGTAAAGCTAGTAACACAGTTGTTAAGTGAATATGGCTTCCTCATTGACTTTGCTTCTCAGAAGGCTGCAAAAGGTGATCACATGACCCCAGAACTCTGTGATTGTCATAAATCTGAGTCAGTTGGCAAGCGTCTGAATGTTGATCATGTGACCATGGGGATGCCACAACAGTTGTGTGAAATACGGTCATAAGTCATTTTTTTCAGTGCTGTTGTAACTTTGAACGGTCACTAAATAAATTGTCGAGGACTATCTGTAGTGTCATAGGAATTTTGGTTGTTATGCTCTCAGATGGTAATTCCTCAAAAGTAATGGTTATAGCATGTATTAAATCTCATTAAGTCCCAAATTTTCTCCAGTGATCAGAGTGAGAACTTAAATTACCAGCCCATTTTCTGTGATCAGTAGCTTGAATACTTCTTGTGGTTGGAACAGGACTTCGGTTCGTGCAAAGCTTTGCAATGAAGGTGCCGGTTTCCTCTTTCTTCTGAGTACAGTAGAGGTTTCTGTGTATACGATTACAAAAGCAATTAAAGAATTGGAAGGCCACCAAAGAATCATTTGTGGTTCGAGAAGGAAGACAGAATCTTTCCAAGTTTAGAAAGGTTTGTCCAAATTCCAAGGAAATGCTAAACCTTATAAGATCAGTAATTTAATTTTTTTTTTAAAGGGAAGAAGAAATACTAGGAGAAAAGAAGCGATCTAAACTGTAGTTAGCTAAATGCAAGAGCCAAGAACTTTTATTATTCTGCCATAAGTAGAGTTTACAAACAGAAAAGAAGAAACATGAGCCACCTAGTGGATAAGCTCACTGGAATGTGAAGTGCTCTGTGATCTTTTTGCTCTGTGCATGAAAAAGACAAGGAAAAATACATTTTTCTCGAACCTTCGTTTTGTTCAATATTAGAAGGGCAGTAAGACATCTGAGTCTGATTTTGTCCCTAAGCAGAGCAAAGGAAGAGGACCAAGAGAAGAATGAAAGAAAATTTCCCTGTACTAGATATAGTAGAGGCAAAAAGAAGTAAAGATGCTTCTTGTGAGATGAAAACTGTCAGAATAGAACAAATAATTAAGTATTGGTAAGTATGGGAATCTGAGGCACTCCAAATCTTACTGAATGGCAGGTCCCAGTTACTATAATGGAAAGTGAACAATGCTGGGAACTATAGTTTAGCTGTTGTGAAGGCCAAGTTTCCATCCTTACGTCTACTTGTAGTTGTACTGTACTCGGGAAGAAACCACTCTGGATGTTCAGGGAAAGCTTCATTCTCTTGAACCTATCCATAGACACAACTAATAGAGATGTGATCAGTATCATTCTGAAATTGATCTTTCTATGCCATCTGGATTTCTTCATGAGGGTGGAAGCCATAGTGAAAAGCAAGGTTCTTATTTCCCATGGAACAGAAGGCGACTAATATGTACCATCAAATGTGAGCATACAAGGTCAGAAAATACAGTACACAAATTAACTAGTTATAGTATTTAATACTGTATGTTTAATGTGATGTAATTCGGAAATATTTGATATAGGTAAAATGAAGGAATTATCAACTAAAGGTGTGCTAGGTTAATGTTACGTATAATAGTACAACAACTTTTGGTTAACCGTTACTTTCTCTTTATACTAAGATGGAATCACCCTATAGTGATTGTAAGAGTCAGTCTCCAAATTTATGCCAAGAAGTACTATCAAAAGGTAGTTACTGGAAAGCTAATTATAAATTTCTGGCAAAGTACAGAATGAAGCTTTTTTATGTAAAATAACTTTGTAAAAATAAATTACTCTCTAGTATGATAAGGTTCTTCTTGTTGTCATACAATCTGAATTGTCATCTTTTCAATATACTGAACAAATCAATAATTAGCTTGATCTGTAGCCAAAAATGACCACATAGCTACATAACTAAAGGATACACCTTTAAATCATAGGATTGAATTAGGAGAGGCACATGTGAAAAGTATCACTAATCTACAGCATTCTCAATTCTAGATGATCAAGGTTACATGGGTAAATTGGGTTGGTTGTATTATCCATTTTTTTCTGATTTGCCAGGAAAAAAAAGCAAAATAATTTAGGAATCAGGTATGCAGACCTTTTATTTCTCTTAGAAAAGAATCCACTCAATTAATTTTACAAATTAATTAACAAAAAAGCCAGTAGGAGATTACATTGTTCAATTATGGTCAACAAAATAAACAAAATGAACAACTGCTCAGTATCAAACACATAAGAAAAAAACCCTCATCCAATGAGGGCCCTCCATCCATTCTAACCCAAGTTTTAGGAGAATGGCCATGTCTTCATGATCTTCTGCATTGCCATCAAGATGGGAGTCATAGATGGGACCTAATTCTAGAGGGCAGGTGCCATGACAGAAAGAGCATGCTACTTGGGTTCTCATAGATAGCATTGTTCAGTCAGAGGAATTCTGAGCCAATTCTACCAACATGTATCAACTGGGCAGAAACCATGGCAATAAGCAAATCACATTTTAACTGTGTTTATTTGTTTTAGGAGGCATATACAGTGCTCCCTCCTCCTATTTTTTCCCCTGCAAAACCAATTATGTGAGGTAGCTTGATCTGAGAGACCCTAACCAGAAGTAAAAGAAAAATAGACAACAATGTATGCAGATAAAATAACAACAAAACAATGCAGCAGAAAAATAACTGAAAATGTTATCCACACACACAAAGTAAATAGGTATGTTCTAACATCTTTATTTATTTATTTAAAAACCTTGAAGGAATAAAATAAATGACTACATAAAGAAAAAAATGAGAAAGGGCAT
This sequence comes from Protobothrops mucrosquamatus, assembly GCF_001527695.2. Lineage (NCBI taxonomy): Eukaryota > Metazoa > Chordata > Lepidosauria > Squamata > Viperidae > Protobothrops > Protobothrops mucrosquamatus. Next base: position 117,648 of record NW_015386885.1, read on the forward strand.
ATTTATTTTTTATTTATTTATAATTTAATTTATACCCCGCCCTTCTCCTCATGGGACTCAGGGCGGCTAACAGCCTCATAAAACTACAATACAAATACAATAATTAAAAGCCGAATTAAAAAGAAATATTTAAATAGGCCGATCAATTAAAATTATCCTTAAAAATCCCCTGAAACTTTAAAATCATTAACAATTATCNCATAGTAGATGGAGAATAAAATATCAGTAAGTAAAGAATTTACAATTTTCATAAAGTTTAAAAATCATTATTTCATTAAATAATTAATTGAATATATAAAACTAGACTCGTCTTGAGAAAAAATTACAATTGCAAGACTCTAAACATTAATATTGATATTGATATCACCAATGTTTATCATTATCCAAAATAATTGTACAAGATCTTATGAAAAACAATAGAAAATAGATGCTAAAAACTATCAATAAAAATAATATTAAGTTCTAGATTACTTCCCATTGGGTATTGACTTAGGTTTACTTCAAATTATTAATAACCATTAAAATTGTTTCAGGTTACTATCTTTATATCAAATCCTTTTTCTTTAAAAATTCTCATTATCTGAGTTTGCCTTTTTTTGTGATATGTAATAAACAGGGAAGCCATTTTGTCTTAAATTTAGACAAACTTCTATTCTTGATGTCAACGCTGCTAACATCATATGTTTTTGCTTTGACAACAGATGGAGATGCAACCACTTTCTTCTTATGTTTTACTCTTAGAGTTAGAGTTAGAGTTAGATGATGCTGGGGGGAGGAATGTGCATGAGAGTTTAGCTAGACATAATAATACTGAACCTAGGGTGTGAACCAAGGTTATTGAAATAAGAGATGATAAGAATTGGAGGGCTGGAGATCTGGAGGGAAAGCCTGCATTTCAAACTAATTGGAAAATGTGGTTTATGACTGTTAATTGGAGGAGGGAATTGTGCTTTGATACTATGTATTCAGGGGAGGGGAATCCAGTTTTTGACTTCAATTGTGTTAGTGCTGATGCTATGCTTCTCAAATAAAGATTCTTTAAGGTAAACAATGCTTCGAAGTTCTTTGAAGAATTTCATCTGTCGGAAACATGACACTTGATGCATATTGTTAATTTTGCCATATATATTCCTCATTTTTTTTAAAAAATAAACCTTATTCAAAAGCAAACCTATTTTTAAAAATCTAAGAATAAATCAGGATCCCATCTTTTGTACATATTAGGATAATCAGAAAGAATCCTTTGTTATTGTTTGTTGTACAATCAGCCAGATGTTCATTTTTATCCATCTATTGACCTGGAATAGGCAGATGTTGATGTTTGATGGTCTTAACGGTATTGTCACAAGATGTAAGCCAGGGGTGTCAAACTGCCGGCCTGCAGGCTGGATGCATCATAGCAAAACCGCGCCCACCCCATTGCCGGCAATGGAAAAAAAGTCGCGATACGTCGTGACATGTCATGTGACGTTGCGAGTTTGACACCCCTGATAGTAAGCTGTTCTGAGCAAAGCTGACATTTGCAATTGACTGGTGCAATTGCCAATGGTGTTCAAGTGGTGCTCAAGTGGATTGCACCCAAAATGCCTATTACTATTGGTACTATTTTTGCCATAATCGTTCTATCTCTATTTGCAAATTTTTGCATTTGTTATCTTGTCCAGTACTTTTTTATTCTCCAGATACTGCCACATCCACTATCCAGATTTCTTTGACTTTCTTATCAACAATTTTTAAGTCTGGCATGTTATGTGGCAGGTACCTGTCAGTTCAAATTCTAAACTCCCATAGCTTTTTAGTTCCTTCATTTTTTATAACTTTCTCTATTTTATGGGCCCACCAATTCTTGCTTGCAGGTAAATTATATTTCTTGCAGATCTTCCAATGCACTGTTATTGCTACTTTGTCATGTCCTTGTTTGTAGTCAGTCTGTGTGATCTTCTTGCAACAGCTAACCAGATGTTCCACTGTTTCTTCAGCTTCTTTGCAGAGGCAACACTTGCTGTCTATTGCTGTCTTCTCAATTCTGTCCTTGTATGCATTTGTTCTTAAGGCTTGCTCTTATGCAACAAGAATTAGCCCATCTGTCTCTTTCTTCAACTTTCCTGTTCTTAGCCATTGCCAGATCTTGATATCTGCTTTGCCTGCTATTTTGTTTATACTGTATAGGGGCCATATAATACTTTGTATTCCTCTGTTTCTTTTCAGTTCTTCATTTGTTCTTTCTTGTAGGCCAGTTTGGTCTCCCAAGTAGTAGTAAGCCTTCCTGATATACTAGCTTCACCTCATCTTCTTTACTATCCTTCAGATATTCTTCCAGTGCCCTTTTTTCCCCCTTCAACTATCTGATGAACTTGCAATATTCCATGACCACCTGCTTTCCTTGGTAAGGAGAGTCTGTCAACATTGCTGCGAGGATCTCTGCAAGAAAGAAGGGCATGATACATTGTTGTTATTTTTCTGTTTTTCCTATCCAGGGCTTTTAATTATGCTTGAGTCCAGTCCTATTCCAGATGTGTATCTAATGACAGGTGTTAATTGCCCTGACTGTATTTCCTCCACCGAGTTTAGACTTTAAGATCTTCATTCTCTTAATGCATTCACTTCTAACCTTTTCCTTCACTTCAATGTGCTTGATGTTGTCAAGTTAATAGATTGGAAGAGGTTAATATCAAGAGAGGAATCTTTCAAGGAGACTCACTATCACCACTACTTTTTGTCATTGCACTGATTCCTTTGTCAACAATGCTGAATAATTTAGGTCATGGCTATCAAACGTCAAAACATCTGCCAAGCTATCCCACCTTCTTTACACGGACAATCTAAAGCTGTATGGAAAAACACCCACTGAAATTGAATTGCTGTTCAACACTGTCTGTGTATATAGTAAGTTATTGCAATGAAGTTTGGACTGTCACACTCACCATCAAATGGGGAAAAATAGTAAAAACTGTAGGGATCAAGATACCCTATGGCAATAACATTGAGAGTCTGGATGAAGATGATCACTGCAAATGTATTATTTATTATTAAATGTATTACAATCAGCCAGGACCGGATTTGGCATTTTTAACCACCTATTGAGTCCTTCCAGATATTATTGTCTGATGATGTTAAAGGTATTGCCACAGTTTATAAGTTGTCACAAGTAAAGCTGCCTTTTGCAAATGACTGATGGTGAGTTTGTTAATGCTGAAATTTAATGCTTAATGTTGATGCTGTTCAAATGGTGCTCCAGATATTTTGGGATTGCACCCAAGGTATTCCACTTCTATTTGCAAATCTTTGTATTTTGCAATTTTCTCAAGTTCTTTCTCTTCTCTTTTGCAACATCCACTATCCAGACTTCTTTGCCTTTCTTATTATTATTATACTCTGCAAAATGGATATCTTTTTTCTTCAAAACTGAATTAAAGATACCTTTTGGTATATCCCAACACCTCCAACTTTTTATATGTCAATTTTTCCATTACAATTTTTTTTTCATATTTTTTAATACTAGAGAGCTAACAATGGAGGCCTCTGCATTTTCTACAATAGGTAACCTTGCAACAACCATCACGAATTGAACAGTTATATTTTCAGTTCTTTGAATTGTCTCATTAAATTATCATGGAAACATAACTAAATTTTCCAATATCCATTCTTATAATCTCTCTAATTATCTCAGTCCAGGATATTTGTACAACCTTACAAGACAACCATTCCTGCATGTATCTTTTGCTTCACAACGCTTCAACATTGGTATGGCCTTATCCCAGTAATTTTAGTAACTCTACATGGGAATTATACTTTTTATGAAACATTTTTAAGTAATCTTGTCAGATATTTCCTAATATAGGTTTTTCCTATATTGTGAAGTTTTTCCAAAGTGTAGCCCATTGTGTCTGAGGTACTAATTCTTAAATCTGATTCCTGTGTTTCTTTGAGAGATGTCAATCCCATTCCAGCAACTTCTAATAGGATATTATATATTTTGGATATTCAACCTTTAGAAGACTTAGAAAGTTATAAGATTTTCAAAGGCTGTTAATAGTCACAGCGCTATCATCTTACTAGAGACTATACAGGTAGACTTCAGCTTACGACCCCAATTGAGCCTACTTTCCATTGATAAGCAAGACAGTTGTTGAATGAGTTTTGCCCCATTTTATGTTTCTTGTCACAGTTGTTAAATGAATTACTGAAGTTGTTAAATGAATTATCCATTGACTTTGCCTGTCAGTAGCAGCTGAGAAAGTTATAGCTGGTTATCACATGACCCCAGGACAGTCCAGCTGTCATAAATACATCCCAGTAGACCAATTTTAATCATGTGACCACGGGGATGCCATATGAACACCGGTCATAACTCACTTTTTTCAGTGCTGTTGTAACTTTGAATGGCATTGGCATATTTTGACCTAGTATAACAACTCTCAAGAAATCAGTAACAGTCCTAGAGGAGATGAACCCTGACTGCTCTTTAGAAGGCCAGATCCTGAAGTTGAAACTCAAGTACTTTGGCCACCTAATGAGAAGGAAGGACTCACTGGAGAAGAGCCTAATGCTGGGAAAGATTGAGGGCAATAGAAGAAGGGGACGACAGAGAATGAGGTGGCTGGATGGAGTCATTGAAGCAGTAGGCGTGAGTTTAAATGAACTACAGAAGATGGTAGAGGACAGGAAGGCCTGGAGGAACGTTGTCCATGGGGTCGTGATGGGTCGGACACGACTTCGCAACTAACAACAAGATAAAATAATGACTGTTTCCTAAGTTGTTTTTTTATTGATTGCAACAGCAGGTTATAGCTTAGCATTCCTTATTAATTCCTAGTATTTCATTAACATTTGACAGATTTTGATGCCATATTGCCTGCACTCTCTTGTTTGGAGCTGTTGTGTATTAGAATGAGGTGGTCACATTCACACATCAAGCTTAATATGATCAAATAAAAATCTATCATTGAATTTAGGTAATCTGGTAAATTTGACTTATACATGTGGAGAAACTTTCTGTTTGGTCTTTGGTTCTGTATATTATGCAATCCTTCCAAAATTCAGTAAATTGGATACTCATGGCATATAACCTCAGGCAATATATAAGGAAAAAATGTTTTTGTTGAGATTAGCACAAAAATTAGTCTTTAATTAGTTTAGACTTTAGTTTAGTACTAGCATAAAAGTAAATTTCGCACTCTTTGTACAATTCTAACCTTCCTATCACACCATGTTTACAGATGTTCTGGATCAGACAGAACAAAAAATTAAACTTTATAACTCTGACCTTGTAATAATCAAACCCTGGAGCTCAAATCACTTGAGAAAAAAGAAACACAAGATTTTGAGGTTCAAATATAAGGGTTGTTGAGGCATTGCTGGCCTTCAAAGGTGATGTTTATCCTACAACAATTTACTTTCGGAAGACAGCAATGTGGGAAAACATCGTATTTGGGAAACAGGGTGTTTATTTTGCTATGAACAGATAGACTAGGCGGCTTCTCACTTTCCTAGTTTCCTCAGAAGTCACATCCCAGCAGAGCAGAAAATAATTAACACAAGAGCTTGCACACACCCCATGTGATAGTAAAATAGAGTGTGCTGCATTTTACCATTATTAAGAAGTTGGAGAAGTCACCTTGCTTCCAGCAAGTTTTTTTCCAAACAGCTGGGTAATTTGCTACCCTCTAACACAGAAGCACAAAACCTGAAACTTCATGAGTGTACAAGGCCTCTGGAATAGTTGGGAGCAACTCTCATAATTTTGCCTCTGTTTAGAGGCATACAGGAGGGTATAAGTCAAAAAGGTCAGCATGGTGACTACAACCATGCGATCGAAGAAGCCCTGTCTTACTTTTTTACCTGCATGGCAAATAATTTTGTGTGTTTTTGGACATTTTAACTTTTTTGATCTCTACTCGCACCGTTTTGATAACTCTGTGTGACAGATGAGGAAGAAGCTACACAAGCAACATTAAAATTTTACATATAAATGACATTATGCATCTATAATTGACCCACTTTGGGGTCTTTTTCTTTTGTCCCACTTATTTTTCTTTGGAGCACTTCCATCATCTAGCACAAGGGGATCAAACTGCCGGCCCACAGGCCGGTTGCATCATGCGGAGGCCGTGTGCCCACCCCAGCTCCGGCAATGCAAAAAAAGTTGCGATACATTGTGACACGTCACATGATGCAGCAAATTTGACACCCGTGATCTAGCACAACTTCAAAATGTAACTCTCATGTTAATTTTACCCTATTTTATTTATCATCTTTTTATTGCACTTTTCCAATTTGGTAAGGCATGTCCCATACTATAGTTTTTGCTCTACGATGATCCTAAAAGGTAGGTTATTCTAATTTTCTTCGGCGAATCTTAAAGAAAGTCATGGATTAAATAAATTTAGATATGAAAACAGTTTATTTTCTTCTAGGCTGTATGTATATGAGAATGTGGCAGGTACATCATCAGAGCCATATTGTATGAATATGTGTGGATTTGTTCAAAGGCAAAATAGACATACTAAGCCTTTGTTATTTTTATATACCTATTTTAGTCTTATTAGAAGAAACATGCAAAACATCACACCCTGTAATGAATACTAGTAGCATGATTCTGGATGCTTCTGGGGTTAACAGGTATCTAGCTAAAAGCCATATACAATCTGTGAGTCACCTACCCTTTGCTTTAGATTTAGTCAAGATTAAGGTTTTCTCTCTACTGACTAATGTTAAATTAGCAGATGGCTTTGTGACAAATATCAGCAAGAGCATAATTTTGATTTTAAATTACACAGCTAAAATCTCTGGGAACAGCAGTCATTTAAAAAGCAGGTGAACATAATATATTATGTGACTGACTGGATAGAGAGAGAAGGAGTGGTTGGACAGCTCAGCTTCTGAACAGCCAGCATTTTCTATAACCTCCTGAGAAACTGGTATGCCAACTCAAAGGTCTCAAGAAGAAGAAAAAAATGGCACACAGGCTATTAATCACAGATCACCTCCTAATTATAGACGGTGATACCAACTTTCAGGCTAGCTAGGCGTCAAGGAAGGGAAAAAAATAACTCAGGAACCCTCTGTACAACACCCGGGGTATAAAAGGTGTAGGATTATTCTAGGTTATATCAAGGATGGCTCATGTTCCTGGCATTCACCTCCAGGCTAAGAGGAAGGAAAACTGCTGAATAGTCTGTTTCAGTAGTTAACTAATAATTTCATAAGTCTGATAATTTTTTCATTCCTGAGTTTGATGTGGCATTGGTATTTTCACATGTTTGGAGGGGCTTTTGTTCAGCTGCCCTTTCTATGATGATAGCATGATTAAGGTGGATTTATTTACAATTAATTAATGTCTGAATTTTGGAAGCTGGCCTAGTCCTCTGCTCTGACTAAAGTTGCAATCCTAAACACACACTCACAGTAGTCCTCATATACATCATCAGTTTATGTCTGCTGATTCCCCATGTACGGTCACGAAGGAATGAGCATCACAGAGACATACAATTTTCTGAAGCAGAGGGAAATGATAAACACGAGCTTAGATTACTTGACCATTTGTGTGATATTTTACGAAGTACTTGAATAATGTTATTCCTCCCAATCTTCTCAAGTCTAAATATCCCCAATTCCTTCGTTTCTAGTTCCTAGCTCCTTCTCGAAAAATATTCCAGTTTATCTTATTTCTTTGAGATCGAGAGCCCCAAACTGGACACAATATACGAAGTGTGATCTGATCAGTGTACAACAAAGCAGAACAATTTGTTTTATGATTTGGAAATGTTGCTTACACTGATGCAGTCTCAAGTGGCATTTGTCTTTTTTGCAGCCGGATCAAACTGCAAATTCATTCAATTTCTACAGGAAAAATTCAGTAGAATAAGCCAACTCTTAAAAACATTTTTAAAAGCAAACCAGAACCAGATGAACTCCCAGTTAAACAAACTCAAGATGGTTAATATCAGATACTCTTAAAACTAAATAGGCTTAGTTTCTAAGAGATAGCAAAGATAGTACAGAGTAAATCCCTCAGGAATAAAATTCCTAACCAAGAAGCACTCTCCTTAAAAGAGAAGTGAAATCAGGAGGTGATTATCACTGAAACAGATATCTATGGAAGAAGAAACTTTTATAAATAACATGGATTAAGAATATTTAGGGTAGAGTTCATTATTATAAATATGGTTGTAAATAATGGCACTGAGAACAAAAAAACAAAACCCTTTGCTTTTTCCAGAAACTTCTTTTGCCACTTATTTTATCAGTTGGTGCTATTGCTAAAATTACTAGGGACTTTTCTCAGATTGTTACATGAACTAGCCTGAGCAAGATTTGCGATCAGAAACATGGACAATTGAATAAAAGTAGGTGGAAATCACAAATAGTGTAAATAGTAAGAAGCCATTTTCTGATATTTTACTTGCATCAAAAATATTCCATATAACTTAAATTTGGAGCATTTGCTGGTTCTTATTTCTAAATTGTTGAAATATAACTCAAAAGTGAAAAATGGCATGATCAAATGGATACAGAACTGATATACAACAATAAGAATTTTAACTCAAGATAAATAATTAATTCATACTGAATATTATACCTAGAGAAAACTGGTATAGGATATTTTATCTGTAGCATATTATTCCAGTATTGATTGCTAAAATAGTTTATTTTCTAAAAATTGGAAACAAAATGATCAGCTTAGATTTTTTTTCATATTTGGTGGCAATCCTGTAAAGCTCAACCATTTTGGAAAATAAACAGAATAAACTAAATTTAAAATTGCATTTCCCTTCTGACTTGCCATTTTTGTTATGTATTACTAAATGTAATATTACCACAAAAAGTATAGTAAATTAGCTTTGCTGTACACTTCCTATTGGAAAGTGCATTTGTTTCCTCTGGAGAATGGCTAATTAACTTATCTCAATTTCTAAAATAACTTTGTATTTCAAAAGCAAGTCTGGCAAGAATTGGATTCTACCTGGAAACCAGTTATAAATTATAACTATATATGGGCTTGTACCACATGTAAAATTTGGGTTTCTCTTAACATGATTTTTTAAATTACTCAGTTAGAAACTACAGTAATTCTTAAATTCATGCTGTAGTTTATACTTTAAGAATTACTTCTGTTGATATTTAGATACTATTTAAAATTTAACAATATTGGTATTTTTTAAATCATAAGAATCATAGGACTGGAAGGCACTTTGGAAGTCTTCTAATCCAACCCCTTGCCCAAGGCAGACCTTATACAAGGGGTCTTCAAACTTGGCCCTTTTATGACTTGTAGACTTCAACTCCCAGAATTCCTCAGCCAGCGACGCTGAGAACCACAAGTCATAAAAGGGCCAAGTTTGAAGACCCCTGCCTTATACCATCCCAAATTGTTGTCCAATCTTTTCTTGAAAGTCTCCAGTAATGGAACACGCAAATGGTGCAGTTTATTGAAAAAAATAACTTAATTCTATGATGCTTATACATTCTCTATCTACTTTATTTTTCCTTTTTAACCTCTTCCCTTTTGTATTTTTTTTTTAAATCCCTTATTTTTAAAAATACTTCATAATAATGAACATTATATGTGATTGAAACCCTATAAATCTCATCTCCAGGTGCGCTGCTAGCTCTGACTCCTTTACACAGTGAAAGCCATGGATTTTGTTTTGTAATAAAGCCTCAGTACAGAACTTCAGCAAATCAATATCTATTTTGTTTTTGCTTGCAAAAGCCCAGTTCCACAACATCCACTCTTACAACAGAAGAGTGGTTTTGCAAAACCACCCCAGAGCCTTAAGCATAGCCTTTTGTGTCTGAGGAAAACTGGAAAAAAAATAAGTATCCATAATACAAATTTCCTTATAGTATCTCTCCATGTTCATGCAAGAACGGGATATATTGTATAATATTATGCATTAATAGCAGGGTTGCTTTTCCTAGCCTTTGGCCATGAGGTAGTCACAGCTGCTAAGAGCAGTTAAGCAGCAGAGGCCGTCAGGAGCTGCTGAATCATAGTTTCGTACTCCTTTGGCTTCTTCTCCCACGCCTGTATTTTCACAAGGCATACTGTTTTTCTGTCACTTTTCAAGTGCTAGGATTTACATCCAGAAAGGTTTAGGTATATAATCCTATTGATGACACTAACCACCCTGCACCCTCTGCCCAGAATAAATGCAGGAATTTGTAATTGCTCTGCAAGTGACTTATCAAACACTATAGTTCAGTGTATAAGCGTTGCCTTCTAAAATTAAACCTTCAGGCACTGCCTTGCTATGTACAATATGTTTATCACCAAGTCCTGCAACATTCAATGACACCTACTCACAATTTACAACGCAATCTTTTGAAGCTTTCTATTGTATTTAATGTTCTCCCCTGCACACCCCCCCAAGGCAACCAAAATATTTTTAAAATTCTGTTGTAGTTCCTTGCTATGCTTATTTAGAAGTCCAATTAACTGAATTCAGTAAAGCTGGCTTTCAAAAGTTGTCCTCATTCTGCAGTCTTTTAAAAGATCCTTGAAATATGAGGTTCCCCCCCCCCCCAGGCTCTAGGCTATGTCCAGATGTGTTCACCCAAAGTGTATTGTATATTTTGGTTATGGTTGATGTTTCTTCCGTTATGTTTATTCTCTTCTGTTTGGTTTTAGTTAAGGGACTTTTTAGAATTGCACTCTGTACATACAGTAGTTAATATTGAGCTGGGTGGCCTTATAAATTTAAATACATTGTAAATAAGTAAGACTGCAAAGAGATTCAGCATTCATCCAAGCAGCTTTGATATTTGCTGGTGGACATCTCATTAGCCAACTAGATAACATTATCAGTGTTAATAAGTATGCAGTTTGCTTTGTGCAGTTTACGAGTGAGTATAGGGTTTGCTTGCCCAACTAGGATGTTACCTAAGGAACATATCTAATGCTCCCCACTGAAGAAGGAAAATCTTTATGGCTATATGAATATTTGGTAAATTTTTAATACTGCCCCATTGTGTAACATACACAATAGCATACTATAAACATCCATAAAACTCAACTGCAAGTCAGCATTTACAACTTCTAAACAAATGTTTGCTATTCCAAAGACTTTAGCAAGCAAAAAAGAATAAAGCTTTGATGGATATAAAATTTTCATAGCATTTCATGCTGACTGATCAAATTGTAATTCATTTTAACCATGATTTGATTAAACTACAATTAGCTCACCTTGTATCACACTGAACTATAAAGGTGCTTAGCATGCTGTGTGAATTCAAGTGAGGGAGTTGGTTTCGGCTTCAGTGTGGTGCAAAACCCGAGGCCAGTCAACCACAGCTGTTGTCATGGATAAACCTATCATAGAAACTCAGCCACTAAATCACTTTTGCTTGCAAAGCATAATAATTTATTCAGCCCCATAAAGCAAAAATCAAGCAAAACTCAGCATTTGATATCGTCAAAAGCTGTTTTTTAAACTATTTTTTTAAAAAATGACATTGATATCTTAAAAAGATTTGAGTTTGATCAAATAGTAGAGTGTGTATGTATATATATGTTTGTGTGTGTGTGTGTATATATATATATATATATATGTCTTTGGATATTCGGGTTTTTTCCCGCGTAAAATTGGAAGTGTCTTGGCGACGTTTCGACGAAGTCACATTCGTCATCTTCAGGCTGGTGTCTTCAGCTTGGTGCTTCTAGAAGCACCAAGCTGAAGACACCAGCCTGNGAAACAGCTGCGATCACACACACTACTCCCAGAAGCAGGAAAGTGAAGACACCAGCCTGAAGATGACGAATGTGACTTCGTCGAAACGTCACCAAGACACTGCCAATTTTACGCGGGAGAAAACCCGAATATCCAAAGACCTACATACATACATACATACATACATATATATATATATATATATATATATATATATATCTATATATCTGTGTGTGTGTGTGTGTGTATGTATATATATATACACTACACACACACACACAAACATATATATATATATTTACTCCTTCTGAAGGAAAAACTCTCGTTCAGAAGCTGTATTTCATTTGTAGAATGCCAAAACACAAATCTCCACATCAGTGTCAAGGTTGCAGCTTTATTGGCAATTCTGCCATGCTGATGCTGGGAAGGAGAAAGCAGCAGAGGTGCTTGCAAGCCTGCTCTTTTTATTTTTATAAAAAATAAAAAGAGCAGGCTTGCAAGCACCTCTGCTGCTTTGGCATTCTGCAAATGGAATACAGCTTCTGAATCAGAGTTTTTCCTTCAGAAGGAGTAAATAGTCCAAAGGAGAGGAAAAGAGGTATAGTAGCCCAGCAAGACAGCTAGCATAACATAAAAAAGGCTTAAGAGTTTTACATGCTGGATATTAACAGAAAAAGAAATCTCAGAGAGGGGACGTAAGGCAGAACAGGCTTAAGAAATAAAAAAAACACATTCTAATAAAAGTATAGAACATTCTATATAGATAACAGAGTAACGGGCAGTAATTGAATAGTAATAACAATAATTATCATAATAATGGCAAAGAGAAAGCAGTAGGACATTGGAAACACTCCCATATTTTATTTACAAATAAAACATCTTTCCAACCTTCAAGAGAAATATAAAGAAATCACCTGCCCAGTGTCAAGTGTTTTTGTGGCTTTCTTGAATATGGTTCAATCTAATTAGGTACAGTTTTTAAAAAACCCATCATAGTTGGCCAGTAAACAGCAAGGCATGGATTTTGAAAATAATTTGCAATAGAAAACTATCTGTAAAATCTAGTTCTACATTTTTATGCATGCATGAGAATATATAAACACTGTATATTCATCACAAGCACTTAAGGCTTGGCCAAATACCCATTTTTGGACCATTAGAAATATGCAATAAGATATACCTCCTGCTAAACCTCAATGAACCAATGTTTCCTGGATTCACATGTTACAAGGCCCCTACTTCTCTTGCAGAAGAAATACCGTATTTATCGGCGTATAACACGCACTTTCCCCCCCTGAAAATAGGGGGCAAATGATGTGTGCGTGTTATACGCCGATATAATGTTAAGAAGTGGTAATAATATTAATAAAAAAAAGTTCTGAGCTACCCTTATTTTGCTTCAAAGTTCTTTATTTGAAATTTAAGTTATATTCCTGAAATTTCCCTCTTAAAATGAAGGTGCGTGTTATACGCCTGTGCGTGTTATACGCCGATAAATACGGTAAATACTGGTAAAACCTAAGTTCCACAAGCACTGACAACATATCACTGCTGTTATCAAATAGTAATCACTTTGGCCAGAAAAGAGAGGGAAATAAAACCAAAAACAATATTCAAAGAAAGTTTTTAACCCTCCACCCAGAAAAAAACAAGTATTGCCAGTTTTTCAAACCAAGAGCTAAGGACATTACAGATTAGGAGCCAAAAGGGGCACATGCGTGATGCCTCCTGCTGAGATCATGTGATCCAATTTTAACAGGCAGCCATGCTGGTATAGGGAGGGGATCACTTCTCTCTGCCTCAATTGGCTTTTTAGTCTCAGAAGAAAGCTTTTTCTTTCTGTTGCAAGGTATTTAGAACTAGAAAATGGTGTAGCAATAAAGCTGACCACCATCTGCTCACCCCAGATGTTCCCTCCATTTGTGACCAAGTCACTTTTAATAGTAACAACTTTAAATGAAAAAGCAACCTACCATTTGTAAAAGTTGCCCATTTTGGTGCAACATCTGAAAGCAATCCCACATTTAGCAAAGCTTCCAGCAGTGAAAAGAAGTTTAAAGTGAACTCTCCCACTGTTATGTTTTTTTAAAAAACAATATCAAGTATCTCACGTTTTGAGTATCATTTCCAGTGTTGTAAGCAGTTATGGTTTCCTTTTTGGGAGCAGGTGAAAGCGAGGGGAGGGTTTTTTCACATAATCCTTGCATTGTTTTCCTTGTTGGGCTAATCTGACATCAGAATCTGCTCCCCCAACGTTAAGAAGTGCCAAATTCATCTGAGAACTCCCCTGGCAGTAGTTGGGACATGAAATGACACCCCTGGGGCAAAGTTATCCTTAATTATGTAATTAAGAATCCTGGGATTTATGTTTCCAAGGTCAATTTACAAGATCCCTTCTGTGATTTTTCCCCCCCTCTTGGATAAGTGTTGCACCATTTCAGAAAATATAAAGTTTAAACTTTTACATGTTTACAGTATTAAGAGTAGAGAATGTCTTATACATAACTATTGTAAAAAAACAATAGTACATTTTAGTAATTTCATATCCATTATCCATTTCAATTTAAATCCTATTACAGGCATGATTATGACAGCCAATATCACTTTAAGTACTGTAGCTATTTTTGGCAATAGACAAAACACTATTAGTAAATATAAATACATATAAACTTTTAGATATCCTTCACTGCCACGTATTCAAGTAGATTATGAAGGACAAACTGAGCGTAATTCCACTTGCTAAGCCAGAATTGGGGAAGACCTAACCCATAAGCCATGTTGCTATCCTGAGACTCAATTGGTGACTCAACAGTGTTTTTAAGACTGCACCTTGCATTGTGATTTTTTGCAGTACAATTTTTGAATTCTTTCACAGCAAAAAAAGATGAAAATCTGAGGAGGAAGATTTTGATAGCTAACCTGCTCCTATTTTCATCCTTAAAAAATTACTTAGACCTCTCAAAGTCACTGCATTGAAGTATGGACTCAAGTTGCTTGGAGAATTTTTAAATGTGAAAGTGACATTTTCTCCTAGGGGATTCAAGAAAATCAGGCTGAAAAATGTGGTTGCATCATTTGCACCCTCCAGTTGTTAAAAGGAAAACTGGCCATCCCCACCGTAGCAAAGGGTTAATTAGGATGTACATATCACACAGTACCCCTAATCACATCCATCCTATGTATCAGAAGTATACTTGTATGCAGTGCTTTTTTTCTATATAAAAAAAAAAGGTGCCAGAACTCACACACGTCATACAACCTGCCTTGCCTACTCTACAAGGTTCCATCCAAAAAAGGTGGTGGAACTCCGTTCTGGGCGTTCTATGAGGAAAAAAAGCCCTGCTTGTATGTTTGTCAAATCTGGGGAAAAATGAAATTTGAAACCAAAGATTCTAGCAATAAAAACCAGGCCCATAGTAACTTATTTTGAATCATCTGATAAAATTCACAAAGCTCTGCATTTCTGAATGACTCAAGTATAGCAATACCGTAAGCAAATGAAGAAACAGGCTGAATTAATAAAAGCAATATTACAAATGCCCTTATTCAAGCATATGCAGTATTTTATCCAACCATTAATTCTAAAAAAACAGTATAAGGCATGGATTTCTTTTTCTGTTCAATTTGGTCCGATTCCCAGGCTTTCATAAGTGTTTTGCTATTGCCTCCTTCTTCCTAGACTTGAGAGAAAGTGACTAGCCCAAGGCTTTGTGACTAAGGTGGAACTCAAGTCTGTTTCTAGCCTGATGCCTTAACCACTATACCAAACTGGCTTTTATACTATACAACAAATATTTTAATGACAGAAAATATTAAAATAGAGCATAACACTTTAGTAAAAAAAAGGTGGTAAACATAATTATTCAGAGTATTTGGAGACAAGGGGACCAATGACTAGACGTAATAAAATAGAAGACATTTGGGGGCAAATACAAGCATCATAAACCTTCAGCCACTCTGCAACTGATTCTGTAAGTTTTCCCTACCTGAAGATTTACTCAGCCATCTTTCATGGTGCATTGCAAGTAACTTGCTATAATGAATGGGAAATCCAGGTCAACTCCCAGCATCCCATCATTACAGCCACCAAAACCAACTCAGCAAACTATGTTAAGATCGAGCGATAGAAGATGTTAAAAGGATTGCTTTTAACTTAGCCCACATTTTCTGCCTCTTAAAACCCTCAGCTGCATTTGCTATTTTTACTGTTTTAGGCAAACATCCTCAAGTGAGCAATTCAAATCAGGAAAGGATTGTTGCAGGATAAGAGATGAGGGGAATATTCAGCCTTTTCCAGATCTCAATTCATCACCCTCTATTTAGGCTATATTTAATGCAAATATAATGCAGTTAGGCTATATTTAATGCAAATATTTAAACCATTTCTTCCAAAACTCATCTGATTATATTTTCAACAGGAGACTACAATATATAGCCATGATTTCTCTATTGGGCAATCAGAAAGTTGTTATATGCTGCCCTCAAATTACCACGAACCGTTGTTTTTCACACCATGAATACTGCCCTGGTAGATGTAACTGGCTTCTCACTGATCAATAATTTCTTTTTCTCAAATAGAATTAGACATTAGTACAAACCACATTTGCTTTAATACAAGAGCTGTTTTGTTTATTATAAGGGGAAGTATTAACTGCAAGGATACAGCATCAGTTTTTACACAAAATGCTATATGGGTTAGTGCTAGATAAACTGCAAGAACCAAAAGGCAAAAATCAGGATAACTAGGCAAAAATCTAAGACATTTATAGCAAAGGAGGCAAACATCCCAAGGTAAAATAGCTGAAGTCAGGGAGACAGCAAAACTGCCTTGATGGGTAATATTCAGGCCAAAACATTTAGCTATAATCCAGCTAAGAATCTTTGAGACTTCCTCTGATCTCCCTCTCAGTATAGGAAAAATGACATCATCCATTACACTTTACACTTAAATTGACAATTTTAGAATATCTCCCTTAAATACTTTTCAATCTGCCAGTCTCAACAACTGCATTAAGTGCCAGAATAACATTTTGCTATATTTCTCAAGATAAATGTGTAAATGACTATCCCCACCCCCCAATTTAGCAAGACCCAGAGGGTTTTGTTGCTGTTGTTCATTTGCTGCTCCAGACACACATTCAAATATCCATTTGGTTTCTAGAGATGTATTGGCAGCTAAACAATACATGGAGCATATTAATTCTAATTGTAATCATAGCAAAGAATATGCATATAATACTATCTAATTCAAATCCAGGATCTGAATTCACTGTAGTTTAAGACTTATCCTTTTCTAGAATATACACTACAACAGAGGCCACAACAGAGACTATCTTGTCAAAAGTAGTACAAAGCACTTCAGTATAATGAAATAAAAGGACAAATCTACTTGTCTAAAAGACAATTCACTGTACACATTTTATTTACAGTTTTGTACACTGTCTTAATATGAATGGGACTGCTTTTCTATTTGAGCTGTACTTAAACCAAAGCAAAATTTAACCTAAGGAATACAAAGTGTTAAAATACAGCATAAGATACAAAAAACAGGAATACTATTTCTAGTAAGGAATGTAATTCTGATGTTAACATTTTTTTAAAATCCACAATTATGTTCAGGAAATCACACAAACATATCACTGATTTGGCTTGAAATGCATGAAATTTGTAGCAAAGCTTTAATATTACAAAATAATTACCATAGAATGCACAAAATTATGTTTATTAAACCTTTTGTCATATTCCCAGATCCTTCACCAATGTTACATGAGCAAGAACCGAAATCAGAATATCACTAATGTTATCAGAAAAGGGAAACAAATAAATTAAATCTAGCAGCCATCAGCATCAATTACAGCAATGATCATGCTGTATAAAGAAAGATTTGCTAGAAAAATGTATGCATCATACTTTTCTTTCAAACCAGCAAAACATGTTATTGCATACAGTGAAAAGATGAAAAAGTAGTAGTTTATTCCCCTGTAGAAATGGCACTGTTTTCAGGACATTTTTAATATAATAGTTATTTTCTTAAGAAGCATCAGAGAATGGGTTAGGGAGACATGTATGGATTTGAGGGACAAAATGTTGCACTGAAATTCTTTGATTGGAAAAGGTTACCTTCAGCCAAAAAATGGGGTGAGGTGGGGTGGGGGTGAGGAAGAAAACAGAAGTACAAGACAAAGCAAATGAGAGTTTCACAAATTTAGCAACATTTAGATGGAAATCAGATTTAAATGCAGTCCACTCTGCTTTTATAGAGGCTTTGGTTCAGCTCCCAAATCTCGATTGCTTGACGCAGTCTCCTATGAAATACTCTGAAGGTGTCTTCTTAAACAACAAACCTATTTTTAGTGGTGGAACCACTTTTAGTAGCTGTGTCAGCATGGGACTGGTAACCAATCACTATCTTTTGAGGAAGTCCTAACCTTTCCTTGTATACTCTCCTGGGAAATTA
Source organism: Protobothrops mucrosquamatus (assembly GCF_001527695.2). Lineage (NCBI taxonomy): Eukaryota > Metazoa > Chordata > Lepidosauria > Squamata > Viperidae > Protobothrops > Protobothrops mucrosquamatus. Next base: position 135,777 of record NW_015386885.1, read on the forward strand.
AAAACACAAAACATAAATTTAAGTAGCATTGTTCATATGAAAACATGGCATTAATTTTCATTGTTTAAACTCCAAATGCAATATACCAGATATTGTTACATTTCTTTTAAACAAAAGTCATTCCACTATTCACTCAGTATCTGACCTTATCATTTATCACGAACAGGTAACAGTCATATTAGCATATAATGAATTTTATGTGGTAAACGTCCAGTACATATGCAGGTGATCCTGTGCTAACCATCCCTTAAACCATGTTTTTCTGAAAGATGGGTTTCATTTTCACATAAACAAGCATTAACACTATTTGGTTTAGCCTCTGTTTATTTGATTTGCAAAAGAAAGACAGAAGTCTTTAATATTTACAAGAATAATGGAACTAGATTGATAACCTTTCCTGTTTTGGAAATTAGTAAATCATATAGGAACCATCAGGGTTTTCTACATCTAAAGAACACTGCCTTCCTAACTTCCATCCTGATCTTACCACCACTTTCATTTTTAGGTCTGTCAGCTGAGCCTCAGTAGAAGAGCTCAAACTGATGAGAGAATTTCGTTAAAAACCCAAGTGACTAAACTATCTAAACTTGTAACTTTAATTTAATGTTTATGATTAACGTAAATGTAAACAATTTAATTAAAATCGTTTACTGACCAAATTACCTTATAGCTCTTTCTGTCCCCTTGATTTGTATTCCTAACTGCAGTGTTCTGGACATCTGATTTACTTCTACATTTCCCATTTTGGCTATTTGCAAAAAATGTCATTAGAAGCTGCTGATATTATCTTACTGAGTTATGCATACGAATATTTTCTTATTTGGAAAATCGGCTTAAATTTTATATTCCTGTGCTCAATTCAATTGTTCAGGCAGGGCCAGCTGGCACCTCCTTATGATAAAATAGCCATGCCATGAATGAAAGGTGTTTGTTTTTTTTAAGTCAGTGCCATTTGGAATCAACTCATTTTAAAAAGTGCTAAAAATGGTTATTTTTAATGGGCCTTTGTGAAACTATGGTAAACATTTTTAATGCAGAATTCTATTTGATATGTGTTAACAATTGATAAAGGCAACTCAGAACACTGAGGCTTGCTTATCTTAACTGTGATCTTATATTAGGATGAAATAAGTAAATGCATTAATTTTTGATATTGCATTTAATTATTTTATACTGCACTTATATTGGCACATGAAAGATAAAGCTACTATCATTGCAACCAAGCTTGTTCATTATGATTGTGACTTAATTCTCTTATGTAGATGGACCTTACAGAATATCAATATGTAAAAAATATTTGGAAAAACTTTTGCCATAAAATATAATACAGGCAATCCTCGACTTACGGCCACAATTGAGCCCAAAATTTATGTTGCTAAGGAAGACAGTTTAGTGAGCTTTGCCCCATTTTATGACTTTTCTTGCCACAGTTGTTAAGTAAGTCACTGCAGTTGTTAAGTAAGTAACACAGTGGTTAAGTGAATCTGGCTTTCCCATTGATTTTGATAGTCAGAAGATCACAAAAGGTGATCACATAACCCCAGGACACTCCAACTGTCATAAATATGAATCCGCTGCTAAGTGGCTGAATTTTGATCATGTGACCCTGGGGATGCTACAAGTCGTAAATGTGAAAAACAGTCATTTTTTTCAGCGCTGTTGTAATTTTGAACAGTCTCTAAATGAACTGTTGTAAGTTAAGGACAATCTGTACCATTATTTGATTTGATTTTTATGCTGTCTTTATTTTTTTATCAATTCAAAGCAATGTATATATTTAATACCCCCACCTCTTTTTCTCACAACTCTATGAGGCAGGTTGGGCTAAGAGTATGACTAGTCCAAAGTAATTCAGCCGGCTTTCATGCCCAAAAGAAGACCAGAATTCATAAGTCTCCTGATTTCTAGCACAGCATGTTAACTGCTATACCAAACTGGCTTTATTTGCCATGTAACATTATTAGACACATTTGCTACTTCATGTTTCACCTTGAGAGTCCCGCAAAAAGGTATGTATAATTTTCTGCTGCAAATTGGGTCAAATATAAACATATAATTATAAAACATATAATTTTGATAGCAACCCTCCCAAAATGATTATTACACTTCCAGGATACTGGAAGTCTTTTTTATTAGGATTATACCCGAAATCCTGATGTATTGAAATAAATGAGCTTCCTAAATTATACAGTTGATGTTTCCTTTGAACACAACTTTATATCTGAATAAAAACAATAACTAACAAAAAATAAAAGCAAAACTTCTGAAACATCAGTATTTTCTAAAGTAGCAATTCTGGAATTTCACATCAACTTACCCTATATGTGTAACAGCATCTCTGTTTTCACATTCAGTAGTCCATATTGCTATTTTATCCCCCTTGGTTCTAACATTAACAACAGCTCCACATACATCATCACTGTAGTCATCAAAGGATTCTCCAATAAGGCACAGCAGCTACAAAATTGAAGATAACAACAAATTAAATAAGAAAATACAACTGAATACTTACACAAAAATAATGTAAATTTCTACTGATTTCAGTGTACCACCAAGACAAGATTACTGAGAAAAAAATTCAAAGTTGAAAGGTGCTACACAAAAAATCCTATTATAGTAGAAGATAATTCTAACTCCCTAGAGATGGTTTCAGGACTATTTCAACAACAGTACAAGAGGCATAGCCATCAAAATCCCCTTTCTTCCATCAAGAAAGATAACTCTTATAAAAAATAATAATAAGTAAACTGGATTATTGATAAACACTAAAATCCATGGTAGAGCAAAGAATAATTCACAACTAGCCCCTGGATGTTAATCTAACACCAAGAGATTACCACTATCACTGACATAAAGACTTAAACCAGAGGGCCAAGACTATTACTTTTTGCTTTGAATTTTACCCTAAACTTACTGATCCACAATTGGGACCAGAACTTCCATTGCTAAGTAATGTGATTTGTAAAAGAAACATTGTGAGTGTACTGTTTAGCAACAGCAGTTTCAGTAGTCATAGTTGCAGTAGTTAGATGAGGACCTCATGCTTCTCTTACCCTGCCACACTAAGCTTTGCTTAATTCCCCCATCTTGCCTATCTCCCCCCCCCCCGTCCCTTTTGGCACCTACACTCTGCCACCTATCCCTCCACCACTGCTCCCTTCTTCCTCCTACTGGTGTTCTGGGATACAGATGCTGGGTGAAGGTGCTGCCCTAGGATGTGTGCAGTACCTCCCTTCTCATCTGCTGAAGGAAGCTTGCCAGGCCCATTCAGAGAGGAGACAGCGTAGTGAACTGCAGCACTGCAGCATTCTCTACTGCCAGGCAAGGAAGGAGAATTGGCAATGTTCTGCAGGGCGAGGTGCATGCTGTGTGAAGGTGCTACTTGGGGTGGCAGTAGAACTGGAGGAAGGGGAGGAAAGTAGGCTTTCAGGAGGCACAGTGCACTTTGCAGCTTGTGTTGCAAGTGAAAAATCAGCCAGTGGCCTTCAGTGAGGGGTGGGGGAAAGCTCAGCATTGACAGACCCTACCCACAGGCTCTGCTCATTCTTGGCCCAGCAGTCCTCCTGCAAAGCTGGTGAAATTCATTGGGCGGGGGAAAATGCCCTACCTTGGGATAGACATGTAGAATACTCAAGTCAATCAGGAGAGTGGCACGCAACGGCAGTTAATCAATCAAGCAGAGGTACACAAAACTCTTCCCCATCCCACTGCTTGTTTATCCACGTGGGAGCAACTAGTGGATAAATGCTTGAGTTAGGCATTGCAGAGAACAAGGCAGTTTATTCATCAAATACAAAATCTCTGCACCAGTCCTGCACCCTCTTTTGTGTTTTGTGTCTTTTCTTGTTTCTTCTAATAAAAGCTCGGTCTTGTCTCCAAAAATACTGACTAGGAAAAGCAAATGAGGGTTGAGCAATGAAATCTTGGAAAGGGCAAGCCCCATGATGGAGGGGAGGGTTGTCAATTAGAAAACAACTGTAAGACACTTAAGATATTCAAGATATCAAAAATGTAACAACCAATTTCTCCGCTCCATCATGCAGCTCACTTCTCCATTGGCAAGGACGGTCAAGGTGTAGGTAGGCTTGTAAAAACAAAGGAATCCCCCCAGTACACACAGCAGAGGCTGCAGAGGAGGGCAGGGTGTGGATGTGTGCTTTTAAGCCTTTCTTGAGGCAAGGGGCCATCTGCTGCCTTGGCTGCTCATGCTTGAGCTCAGGGGCCCAGCTGCCACTGCCAGGGTTCTGAAGGGCTACTGACCCCAGATGTCACGCAAGAGGAGCCTTACTTAGGTATTCCAGTGCAGGCGGCATGTGTAGCAGTGCCTGGTCCCAGCATACCAGTTTTCCAAGAGCGCTTGCAACATGAGTTGCAGATTATGTGTTATACCTCTGGGAAGCCCATATCGCTCCCCTTCTTCCAGTTCTTCTCCCATCCAGAACACCCCCTTCCATACTGCCTCGACCTTTTCCCAGCGAACTGCCACTGGTTCTCTTGCCTCACCTACAGTCTCACTGCTTTCTCCCCAGCTAGGCCCAGAAGATTCCTTTAGGCAGATGAGGCTCTGCCATACACACTGTACTCATCTTAGAGCTGCATGAATGGGACAGAATTTTGTCTGCAATAGCCATAACTTTGAGGACTGGTCATAAGTCCACTTTTTCAGCAGTCGTAACTTTGAAATGTTGCTGAATGAATAGTCATAAATGGAGGAACTATCTGTAATTTACTTACTCCATCACAGCTTCTAGATACCTATTTGGAAAACAAACAGCTTTGGAAGTTACTGATACGGAAAGCTGGGTAATATAAGTATGCTAATGAAACCTAATGTCATAATTCCAAATCTGCACGCTTGTTATATGAAAAGCATTATATCATCTTCGTTAAAGAACATTCTCAGGCAAAAAAAATGAATCACTAAAAAGTCTAGTACTTAACGTATTAAAGGCAACCAATCAAAATGGTGCAATCCTGTTCCATATCTAAAGAGTTGAAAACTGCATAAAATCTTGTTTATTTCCAATCATCAAAGCTACAAATGCCAACTCAATCTCAAAGGAAGATGGGAAGTAAAGCTCAAATGCATTGAAAATTGTAATCTGGAAACCTTTATATCAACAGTATTTATTTGGGGGTGCATAGGCAGCCATGCTTGCTATGCCAGTGTACTATAAAAACTATTCATAGATGACCTAACATTGACTAATTTACTTGAAGATAATTTTACCCAAAGTGAATGAATAATTGCCTCCTTTAAAAAAGGAGAAACATTTCCTTTTTGAATGATGCATTTATTTTCCAAAGTTCTATTCACTTGCCAGAACTTCCTTGAACTTAAATATACAATGGCCTTCATAAATCTAAGAATAGTGTCAATATATTCAAGAAAAGCTATGTTAAAATAATTTGACTAATTGCAAGAAACAGGTGATTGACATCTATGGTCCTAACCGTAACAAACATGTCAGACTGATTTGAATGATTGTACCAATGGGCTGCACATCATCCACTGTAGAATTTATCTCAGATGACACTCCAATGCCAACCAGGCAAAGCTGTCACCAATTTGATATGATGGTAACAAATATTTGTTACTTTTCCAAAATAAAGCAATTTTTGAAAAGAAATAGGAGTTGGGACTCTCTCTGTCTAGATAATAGAATATCTCCCCGAAAACTGAACAAAATGGGACCAAATTTGTTGGGGAAAGACAGAAAAAGCGAGGTTAGAAAATGGGCTGGATCTGGCTGAGGCAGTAGCACTTCCGTCATCCCTAAAACATTCAATGTTTTCTTAAAAAAGAGGTAAGTAGGCAACAATTCAGAAACAGTGGTCTTATGTTTCCCAGCACGTAAATGCAGATAAAAAAACAGAATGTCTAGTTCTCTAACACTGAATAAAATACTTTCAATGGTTGCTATTGATAAAAGGATTAGAAATAATTGTAGATGTCCTGCTTGCTTCAGGATCACTCTCTGAAAACATATTAGAACAGGACTAAATTTGGCACTTGGGGTAAAGTGGGAAAGAAGCCAGCAAAACAAAGATTAAATTCAAAAACTGGTAGATCAGTCTGAGAGCTGTGCAGAAAAAAATGAGTCAAGAAAAGTGCATCCTATAGCAAAGGTCCTCAACCCACGGACCGCTACAAGTCTGCAGCTCATTCGGAAATTGGCTGTTCAAGTGGCAGGGGAGTATGCGCATGCACAGGTCCATTTGTGCAAGCGGCAGGTGCTTGAACTGGCAGTTCCATTTGCGTGAGCGGACTGCATGCCCATCACTTGCACAAATGGAGTTTTGCACACTCACGGGCATGCCTACCACTCACAAAGAACCATCCCCTTTCCTCCCTTCCTGCCCGCCAAGCCGGAAAGGTTGGGGACCACTGTCCTACGGGACTGGCAGCTGCTTAGAATGTTGTTTGTTGATTCATACTCAAGTCTCCACCTTCCTCATCACATGATGCAGAGCAGAGTTACTTTATTGGGTTTCCCAGAACACACAAAGAGAAGAGTAAAGACAAGACTATTCATATTAGTATATATAAGGCAGATACCTCGTATGGCTATTACTAGCGAAGATATTGAAAAGAATTTCAACACTATGCTCTGCATACTTGCCCTACCTTATTTTTTCCAACTCAACAGAATATTTGAAAGAAAACATGTAAAAGGAGTCTTCTAGTCTGATCATCAGAAAAATAACTGTGAGAACTGAAGAGAATGGCACTAAGTTTGATACAGAAGAAAAGCAAACACAAGAAAAATGAGTTTAAAAAAGAATCAATCAAATCAAAGTATTGAGAAAAGTTTCTCCAATGCATCCCAATGAGAGAGGTAGCTGAACCAGTGGCTCAGGATGTTGCCAATTCCTCCACTCTAAATTTTATTTCTTGACAAATGATCCAAACAGCACTATTATTAAGCAATAAGAAAGGATTCCAGAACTCATGCTCTCCACACTGATAGGCCTGTAATACATTTTATAAGCTTACAAATGCATTGCATATCAAGGATATGAAACTTTCAACTACTGAGTCTCTAAAATTGATTCCAGCATTCTCTTAGAATCAATATAACTGCAATGCCATTAGTATGGTGATTGCAGACAGCATGAAAATTATTTGTAACACATCTCCTGAATCAAATTTCAGAATCTAGAAGGATTCACAAATCTCCAAGACAAATGGTTTTCATAGGCCTCCACCCAAGAACATGCAATGCCAAGAAGAAATGGTATAGGATTTCCTACCTGAGCAGGGGATTGGACTAGAAGACCTCCAAGGTCCCTTCCAACTCTGTATTCTGTATTCTAAGACTCTGATGTAGCAATGGTCTAACTATGGTCAAATAATTATCTATATGCATTTTGTACACTCTGACTTTTCCTTTAACAATTGGGAAAAGTATTCTTCTCTTAAATATGAGCCAGCAGTGTGCTGCAGCTGCCAAAAAAGCCAACATAGTGCTAGGCTACATTAACAGAGGGATAGAATCAAGATCACGTGAAGTGTTAATACCACTTTATAACGCCTTGGTAAGGCCACACTTGGAATACTGCATCCAAGTTTGTAAAAAAGATGTTGAGACTCTAGAAAGAGTACAGGGAAGAACAATAAAGAACAACTGGAGGCTAAAACATATAAAGAACAGCTGCTGGAATTGGGTATGTCTACTTTAATGAAGAGAAGGACGAGGGGTGACATGATAGCAGTGTTCCAATATCTCAGAAGAAGGAGTCAAGCTATTCTCCAAAGCACCTGAAGGCAGGACAAGAAGCAACAGATGGAAACTAATCAAAGAGAGAAGCAACCTAGAACTAAGGAGAAATTTCCTGACAGTTAGAACAATTTATTAACCCCCTATAAGTTGTGAATGCTCCAACACTGGAGGTTTTTAAGAAGAGACTGGACAGCCATTTGTCTGAAATGGTATAGGGTTTCCTACCTGAGCAAGGGGTTGGACTAGAAGACCTCCAAGGTCCCTTCCAATTATTATTATTAAATATGACCAAAATGAGCATCAAACACATATAAAAATCACTTACTGTCTCTAGCCAGAAGCGATCAAGATCACTTCGTCTCTGCTGCTTATTTAGTGTAATTAGCCATCTCCCTCCCCGTTTATTCTTCTCATCTTCCCACATGGGTTCAATACCATCCTAAAAAGTGCAGTTTAATATAAAACACAATGTCCACATGTGTAATTCACACAATTTATTTTTAAATATTTGAAATTTATTTACATTTATATTAAGATTTTAAGTCATGCATGAAAAAATATCAGTGTTTTTTAAAAATTAATATAAATACAAAAAAAATTCTTTTGACAGAGAAATGGGAATCAAGGACTAACTACATTAAGCATTTTATTTACAACATTATGAAAATAGTAAGTAGTAAAATAGGAAAGATATAATTATCAACATTTAAATAAATGTTGCTTATCTATTTTATCTTCAGCTCTTGAAAATATCAAAATATTAAGATGTACCCTAATACAGAAATCACATATTGTAAATATAGAAACTAAAGTTAATAATTAACTCTGCATAAAGTTTTATTAATACATTTTTTTACGATGCAATACAATATTTTATTAAATTGTATATTTTTTAAAGTCTTTTACTTAGCAGGTTACACCCAAAATAGCCTAGCAAAATGAAATAGACTCAAAAGTTTATTCCACATACCTTAAAAAGTGAATAATCACAACCAGGCATTAAATTACTAGAGAGCTGAATATGGTTATATAACCTATTTGGAAAAAAACATAAATACAAACAATGAAGTGAACTACCACAAATATTAAAGATTACAGATGTGCAAATGTCAAAAAAACCCCACATATATTATCTTAAATTTTGGGGTTAAATTTTTAATAATTCTTAACAGCAAATGTTATTAAAAGAAAAAACAATAATTAAAGTCATATAATCATTACTTTAAAAACTAATTTGTCATCATCACAATGCTTGAGAATATAGTTCCAATACTAGATTTTCAATACTTCACAGAGCCAATTGCTTGTAGTTTAATGCTTTCAACTTTCCCAAACTTAAGTGTAAATTAGATAACCCATGATCCATTGAGTCATCATTTTAGAGATGTTTCCTTATCTAAATAGAGAAACAGAATGGACAAAAAAGCAGTGGAAGAAGTAACTTCTGACTTTTTGCCAGTATGACCAGAGCTGATGGCCCTCTGAAAGCCAATGGTGGGATCAGTCTAGCCAGCCTTTGGAGGGCTATGGCAGGACCAGTCTACCTGATCTCCAGCAGCCAAAGGAGAGGCTGGTCTATTTAGCTTCCAGAGGGCTAAGGCAGAAGCATTGAAGCAATCATAAATTTGACAATTTCAATTCCACAGGAGTCATGTGTCTGGGTTTTTGGAAGAATTCTGTTAAGTTGGCCCATTTGGGCTATCTTAGTTCAAAAATTATTGTCCTATAATGCACTGTTTCATTCAGTTAAAGGTTACAGACACAAGAGTTTTAATAGTATATAAGTGTTCTTTACAAATTCACTTCACTTTTGTCTTTGAATATTCCCTCTCATTCAACTTATCCCCCTATAGTTTCTCATATATAATCCTCAATCTGGTGGAAAAACACTCAAGTTTCAAGTCTGATTTATAATTTTACTTACGCCCAAAAATCTTCAACAGTATCAAACTTTGAGATCAGACGAAGATTTGCTTGCCAAGTTTTACTTTTATCATTTTTAAAGAACCAAAGTGCCCACCTAAAAAAAATAATGACTTCATATTGGCATACAATATATAATTATTATTTTTAAAGGCAGGGATTAAAATCATAGCACACTAAGAAATTTGGGAAGGAAAATACAAAACAAGAATACACAAAAATACATAGGTTTAATGTTCAATTTTACTTAACACCTGAGCATACAATGAAGAATTCTGAGGCTAGCAGGCTTTGTTCTGTAAACTAAAATCTAATGACCTAGTCATCAACCACATTCTACCTTTATTAAGATGACAAAGAAAAGTTGGGGCAAAGATTTAAATTGCATTCAGAAGTAGTATCCTGGGAAGAAACCCAAATGTTTAAAGATTCTGAATAGGGAGATTATGTCAAATAGTATTTATAGTCCAAAGTACAATTTGGCTCAAACTAGATAAGACAATTAACTGATTTTTAAACCAAAAACTTATTTACCTGTCAACACTGCACTTCAAATTGTTACTATAAGGTATACAAATCATAGTATGAAACATATGGCAAGTTAGTATGTTATACTTTCCAGTTTAAAATTGCAACAGAGATAGTGATCTGTAACCTTGTTATGTAGTTTTTTTCAACTGAAATCTCTTGAAACATAAAGAGAATATACAACATTTCATAGGTTGTCATAAAGGACCTGTAATTTAATATAAAAGACGAATGTTCCCCAACTTTTAATTTCAAAAGGAGGATATTTGTGGATCTGTACTTTGCATTTTAAAAAATAATTTCATTCCAAAATATCTAGTTAATTCTGTTTTGGAACATGCTATTACACAATTTAAAGGAAACATGCCCCACCTGTTTTGTAATGGATGCTTAACGTATGTTTCAGGATTCACAATCTCCTGACTTGCTGATGTCTCAGTTTTCTCTTCTTCTGAAGTCTGAGGGTTAGAAATGGTTTCCTAGACAAACAAAATAAACAATTAACTTGTTTCTTTATAAAAGATAAAATAGTATGCATAAAGGTTTATTTGAAAGATAACCACCATGTTCAAATATTCTGCCATTAACATTTGTAAATCTTTTTAATATGGCTATTGTCTATATTTTCCAAATATAGGTATTTTAGAGCAATTAGTATGAATGTAAAGTTCTCACACCATCTTAGACAATTGCAACTGAAATAATAAGATGGAATCTTATTTTCTCCACCGAGGATTACATTATCAAATATGTACAAATTTAGCAAACTTTTACTTTTCTTAATGCAGTAATTCTCAATGCACATACTATTAAAAGTGATTCTCCATGCATATTCCAAATATATGTTAATTTAGGTAAAATAGGGTAGACAATGGTACCAATCAACATATGTTTTGAATTACTGCTAATTTTACTGCATTGTAAAATGCTAGATTTTCATAGGGATTTCTTGTATATGTCTCCCTTTCTACATATTTCACTAAGATCTGGAATATTAAAACACGATAGAATTTAAGGTATGCACAAATCGGTGTCAATTGTAAGACTATAATACATTTGATTAGGAAACATGTACAGATGTTATTGCAAACTTCATTTATGGACACCCAATGTATAAAAAATACCAAAGAATAATAGGCCAGTTGCAGATAAAACTAATTACATTAAGGTCTCAAAAATCAGTGTGAAACATTTGTTATGACTAACCAATTTCAGTGGGGTTAGATACATAGTACTTTTTCTGGATTCTAACTATAGGGAGTTCTTGCTTAACAATGGTAATAGGGATGGAATTTCCTAATTCCAGCCCATCATTTAGTGACAGTATCCCATTACTTAATGACCACATCATTACATTTTAGGGTTAGGATTAGACACTTAGTGACATAGCAATCCTAGCAGTCCCCATTAAGCCAGATTTGTGATTGGTAAGTGAGGATTCTTCTCACAACTTCCTGCTGGCTTCCAACAACCAAAGACAGTGGGGAAAGTAGCAGGAATAATACAAAAGCATTATTTCTAAATGAAAAGTACTATGAGAAATGAAGATAACTATGAGGATTCATTTTGTACATTCTATATGCTAGAATATCTGGAGATATAATAGTATCACCATCTAATAGATGTTGCACAAAAATTATATTAGCTAAAACTAGCATATAAAAAGAGGCATTTGATATTAGCAGTCTACAGACTGATTAAATATGTAAGTTTCAATTTTATTACCTGTTCTCTTACCTGCACTTATAAGATATAATATTATACCCTAGGTGAAGAAAATCTTCCAATAACCAACACAGATTTCTCGTCGCTTTAACTTCCAATTTAAACAGGAATGAAATTAATGCTTATGCATACTTGTGGATCATCTGAAAACTGAACCCATCATTTTATACTTAATCCTGTTAAACTATAAAAACTACTTTTTTTTTAATAAACACTTTTTTAAAAAAGAGAAGTCATGGCATCAACTAAAATGTTTACACACAATAAAACTTCTGAACTGAATGTATCTGCTTTGGCCTCATTGATTTTGCTGGTGGTTGAACGTTTTGAAGTTCATTCCTATAATATAACAAAACTATATGAATGTTTAATGTTTTTCCTTCACATTATATATTTAATAAGCCTGTCTTTCAAGTAAGTAAAATTAAAGTAACACAGATGCACATATTCAAAATTTCAGCTTACCTTTACTGAACTACATAACCTAGAATGGCTTTCATTCATGATGATTCAAAGCTTTTAAAAATGTCATTCACGTAAGTCTGTACATGTACTTTTTTCTCTATTTGCATTGGAAACTAATAATGCTCACAGTATAAAAATTAGGAATGTGCAAAGTTTATCAGAAAAGAAGTTTCCAAAAAGGCAAACACGCTTAAGGCTGTAATCTAGTAGTAATTATGGATCATTCCGTAGTTTATTTTTTCTTCTGAGCTTAAAAACCTTGCATCATCCTGGCAACATTTATGGACTAGAAAAATAATACACTTGTAAATTATGCCAACTCTGGAACATGAAAGATGACATTTTTTATAATTAGATAAAGAGGGACATACTACATGCATGCTATGCCCTGTCAAATTTCATTCCTTTTGTATGTAAAGACTGCTAAGCCTACCTGAGTGTTTAACTTGCCACTACCTACAGTGTCAGTGCCAACTGCAGATCTCTTGGTTCAATGCCAGTATTTCCCCTCGCTTAGTATTACTACTGTCACCTTCCATTGCATTGTCAACTCCTACTTTTGTGGTTCAGCTCTCTACTCACAATACAGCATGTTGCAATGGGAAAGGGAGTCTGATGGGCAACTTTTCGTTTAACAAATTAGGATTTGAAAATGATGTCTGGCCTTAAAAATTCTGCACAGCTAGGGGAGAAAGAAGAACAAACTTCTATTTATATATAGGACAAGTGCACGAAGAAGGCCTAAATCACAGACAACCTTCTTTATGGAAAAGTTGAAAACTGAAGTACAACGAAATGATCAGGACTCCAGAGGTACAGATCCGGCCCAAATTATGCTACTGTGAAAGAATTTTTTTTTTTCCTAGCCAGTTCTGTGGGGTTCAATGCTAACTATACTTTTCTTGGGAAATGCCGAGGAACAAGTTAAAGCCAGGAATCGGGGAAAAAAAAAAGTAATGTCTGTCGCCTGGTTCGGAGCCCACAGGACGGTGCCGCCCGAGAGGAAACAAACGGGCGTTGAGACAGCATTGAGAGCAGCCACGAAGATCAGGGATGGGAGCGGTGGAGGAAGGTATTCTCGCCGGTGTTTGGGCACTCTCGTATCTGGCAGGCGCGGGGAGACAAGGAGAAACAGGCCGGCATAAGCGGCACTATCCGCTAGCTGGCACCACGACGAATTATAGAGAAGTTCTGTCCAGGATGGGGGGGGCCCAGCGTCCGATCGAGCTCCGCCCTCCTCTCTCGTGGTGAATTCTCCTCTCCCTGCACACACGCCGGCCGTCTTCGGCCTTCCTCTCTCCACCTCAGCCGTCACACGACCCCTCCCCGTCGCCCCTCAGCGCCCCCGCCCAAACGGTGACGGCACAATCCTGGCCGCTCGCCTCACGCGCTCGGAGCCCCCCTTTCCCTGGCCTCCCAGGTTTTCCCATCCTCCTCCTCCTCCTCCTCCCGCAAGGCAAGTCCATCGCACACGCCGGCGCCTTTCGCTCGCCGTACGCGCGCGCGCGCCACACACAACTTCCCAGGCCGCTGTCTGCCGCTCTCTCTCTCTCTCCGCCAACCATCTCTCTTCCCCCTCCCCACCCCCACCCTTTCGGCTTTCGGGCTGAGATTTTCTGTCCCCTTCAGGGGCCGAGCGGCTTTTCCACAATCTTCTCGGAAGCCTAAGTGACAGACCGAGAGCGGGGGGAAAGAGGAAGGCGGGGGGGAAGGAGGGGTAAAACGAAGGGAGGAAACGGGAATAAGGACACTCACCGGTTCCACCGTCGCCATCTTAGATCGCTCTGATCGCACAAGCGCTGAGGGGAGGAGAGAGGTAAAAGGGGAAGGCGGATAACAAATCAGGTTCGAAAACGATTGGCCGGTGGGGAGTCACGTGGAGGCGGCGGCCGTTTTGGCGGCTCGGCGCGTGCGCAAGCCCGGTGCGGGAGGGGTTGGGGCCCGCTGCCAGAGGGAGCAGTGGCAGCAGCAGTGTCTTCTGGGAATTGTAGTCTCGAATTATTTTTTTTTCCCTCTCCCCACCTTCCTTTTCCAGGAGAGAAATCACGTGGGAAAGGCAGACGGGAGCATGTCAGGCTGAGGCGAGGTTCCTCAGAGTGGGGAAAAGTGACTCCTCGAGTCCGAAATTGGCAATTGCAGGAGCAGCCTGCGGGTGTGACCTCTGCATCCCCCCGCCGATGCCCGGCCTGACGGCGCAGCTGGTCCTTTTCTGTCACAGGGTGTCAGCATGTGTGATGCAAGCCGACCCTCGTCTCTCCGGTCGTCACCATTCAGCTCCCTATCCAAAATCTGAAAGCGAGCCGGGAAGGCGAAGGAGCGATCAGTTGCTTCTTCGCCTGTGTGTTTTAATCGTACAGAATAACAGCAAAGGACTTGTTATTCTACCAGGCATCCCGTGATTCTTAATAAGCTTGCCTGAAACAGACGATATATCCTGAAATCCTAGGGATAATTTGACGAGGGATCTACATTAGCTCTCCGGTCTATATAGTATTTTTCTTGAAATTCCCACTCTCAGAATAGGAACATGGATTCCAGTGCAGCTGCCCAATTTTTGGCTTACTCTCTATTTTCACTAACAATGTTGCCTTTGTGGTCTTGAAATGTGATGGATCTCCATCCCTCTGAAAGCCTGTGAGCAACTGCCACATTTTTGGAGGGCAGCCATATTATTCTTTGGGAGGGGTCACAACATCTGGAGGACAGCAGCCCCTTTTCCAACTAATACACTTTATTATATGTTCTTAGTCAAAAAATTGCTAGTAAACCGAGGCTTAAGATACAGAAGGATCTTGACAGACTTGAACATTGGGCGCTATCTAACAAAATGAAATTCAATGGTGAAAAAGGTACATTTAGGCAAGAAAAAAACAAATGAACAGGTATAGTATAGGTGGTACCTTGCTCAATAGTAGTAACTGTGAGAAGGATCTCGAAGTCCTAGTGGACAATTACTTAAATATGAGCCAGCAGTGTGCGGTAGCTGCCAAAAAAGCCAACACAGTGCTAGGCTGCATTAACAGAAGGTTAGAATCAAGATCATGTGAAGTGTTAATACCACTTTATAATGCCTTGGTAAGGCTACACATGGAATACTGCATCCAGTTTTGGTCACCACAATGTAAAAAAGATGTTGAGACTCTAGAAAAAGTGCAGAGAAGAGCAACAAAGATAATTAGGGACTGGAACGGTGGCCAGAATTGGGTATGTCTAGTTTAATGAAGAGAAGGAGGGGTGACATGATAGCAGTATTCCAATATCTCAGGGGTTGCCACAAAGAAGAGGGAGTCAAGCTATTCTCCAAAGCACCTGAAGGCAGGACAAAAAGCAATGGATGGAAACCAACCAAAGACAGAAGGAACCTAGAACTAAGGAGAAATTTCCTGACAGTTAGAAGAATTAATCAGTGGAACAACCTGCTTCCATAAGCCGTGAATGCTCCAACACTGGAAGTTTTTAAGAGGCTGGACAGCCATTTGTCAGAAATGGTTAAGGGTTTCCTGCCTGAGCAGGGGGTTGGACTAGATGACCTCCAAGGTTCCTTCCAACAACAACATCATCATTATTATTATTAACTCCTGTTTTTTGCCATGCTGGTTGGGGGATGATGGAAGCTGAAACTGAATACATTCACAAAACAGATCAAGGAAGACTTCTACAATACACATTTTAAAGAAAAGAGTATGACACTCAGACAAAGCATTCTGTACACAACTGAAGACAGGATCCAATTTGGGTCGGTCACTGGGAGCAGAGGTTTTGTCTTCTACGTTTTCGGAAAGTCTCTGGCTAGAGAGAAGTTCCCTGTGGAATGGGCTCCAGCATGAGTCCGAAAGCTCCGAAGACAAAACCTCTGCTCCCAGTGACCGACCCAGATTGGATCCTGCAACATTATCTTGGGACACATATATTTGCCTTCATTCACAACTGAAAACAATTTGTTTCAAAATGGATTTAATTATTCTTGTTAGAAATGAAAAACAATCTGAACGCATCTAAACACCTGTACAATAAAGTCACATCTTCAGAAATATCAGCAACGTGTATCTTCATCACACTTGGCATCTTTTTTTATTTTTTGTTTTATTGTAATTTCTTTGTTTGAATCTTGTGAACTGCTCAGAATCATTGAGAGTTGAATGGCATAAAGTTTAATAAAGTATCTATCCAGGAAACAAGTCTTATGAGCTGCTATATAGAAAAGGAATAATGTATATTCTGCAATGTTATAGTTCTGCAATGTTATAGTACTGTTCCATCATTATTCTGTCTGTACTATAATAGAGTTTATTATACATCTTCAATGTACAGCATAAAACAAAATATTTCAATGTCTTATTTAATTGCTACTGATCAGAGGAATGTTGAATTTGAATGTTTTATTATACACTATACTTACATACTTCTAATATGACTTCAAACTATATCCTTTATTTTAATGTTTTTCTTTAACTGATATGCTGTTGCTTTGGTCCTCTTCTACCAATTTTCTACTTAGATTTTCTCTTCTGATTTCAGGAGAATAGAAGAGGGTTTATATCATAAGAACTGAAATCAAAATGCAGCATTCTGATGGATAATGTGCAATATAATGTGAAACTCTATATTATGAAGGTTTGTTTATTATGGAATTTCCTTCAGACAGAAGTATAATTGTGCTATGATGTACCTTAGTTCTTTTTTAAGCTAAGTATAGACATTATAATCCATCCCTCAAAAAATATCACAGAAGAAAATGAAAATTTAATGAAGAGAAGGACGAGGGGGGACATGATAGCAGTGTCCCAATATCTCAGGGGTTGCCACAAAGAAGAGGGAGTCAAGCTATTCTCCAAAGCATCTGAAGGCAAGACAAGAAGCAATGAATGGAAATTAACCAAAGAGAGAAGCAACCTAGAACTGAGGAGAAACTTCCTAACAGTGAGGATAATTAATCAGTGGAACAACCTGCCTCCAGAAGCTGTGAATGCAACAACACTGGAAGTTTTAAAGAAGAGACTGGAGAGCCATTTGTCTGATATGGTATAGGGCAGGCATGTCAAACTGGTGATGTCATGTGACGTCGCACAACGTATCCCAACTTTTCCCCATTGCCAGCAATGGGATGGGCGTGGTTTCGTGGTGATGCATCTGGTCCGCAGGCTGGCAGTTTGACATGCCTGGTATAGGGTATTCTGCCTGAGCAGGGGGTTGGACTATATGACCTCCAAGGTCCCTTCTAACTTTTTTATTATTATTATTATTATTATTATTATTATTATTATTATTATTATTATTATTATTATTAATTATTATAACATATCCTCATCATGGAGTTTGGAAACCTTGAGTCTATAGCATTCAAATGAAAGAATTTTGCTATTGTTCATTAGTTTGTTAGGATATTTATATTAATGAAAAATCAAAATGACACTAATGATAAAGGCCTAACAATAAGCATCTAGCAACACCATTTTTCTCTTACACTTTGTCATTTTAAAAGACAACCATTTGTAATATATTCTTCCTTAACTCTGCACTTTCCAAATGCATTGGACAACTGCCCTTATCCCAATAGCATAGTCATATAATTAAATACATTATAATTTAATCAAAAGCAATCTTATATACTAAGAAACAATAGCTATATCTTATTTATTCAAAAAAATACACATGTATTGTCCTCTTCCAATGACTTCAATTCAGTTAGATCCATGTTTCAGGAAAATATTGCATTTAACTGAGAATACCAGAGGATTGATTGGATTCTTATACCCACCATAATGACAGACTTCACAGTTCTGAAACCAAACAGCAAAGTTTAAATATTGTTCATGCTGAATCATGTGTAAATGTAATTTTGGTAATGTAGTGTATATGATGCTCATTTAAAGCATTTTATACTTAAAAATGCATTTGAGGTTACTAATAAAAAAAACAAAAGAAGCCAAATTAATTAAACTTTTAAATAAAGTTAGTGACCAGTTATGAACATCCACCAGAAGCCAAACTTGTAAATTTGCACCTTATTTTGCTTTATTTTTGTATTTTGGGGGAATGAATTTGGACTTGAGGTACTTCCAAATGAAACAAGAGCTTACAGAAATTTATCATTTTTATTTTCAAATCATGCCTATGGGGCTGAGAAATGTTCTAGGCAATAAAAGCTATGCCACATACTATGTGGCAGGCATGTCAACTTCTACCTTATTTATTTATAATTACAGTAATATTTTAAAAATTAAAAGTCAATCGGAAAAGGGAGGCCTGTAGGCACACTGCCTCAAGCGTGTACAAGCACATTGGTATCACAGGACAGCCCATGGCCTACCAGTGAATTAGCTGCATTTAAAAGAAACCTGTATATAACAGATTCAGAAAGACTATATGCAAATATGATATTTTTTACTTCGGGATTCTTTTATGATGTTAAGCACTGAGCTATGATAAAGACGGGTCACCTTCCTTTGTTTTTCCATGCTAATCCAGCATTTTACCTCTCATTGAAGAATTTGGATAAGAATGATTGGAGTGACGACCTATATCATTTATATTATATTTTACATAAATTTATATATGATCTCCCCTCTCACTTTTAACATCCTCTAGAAAGTAGGAGAACAGAATCTGTCCCTAAAGTCCGAACAAATCGAAGAAAACCAGAGAGCCAGAAACCATATCGCCAACCTAGCCCAGGCAGTGAACTTGCAGCTCCTCGAGCCTGGAAGATCGGAGGAACCGAAGGATCCGTTATTTGAGGAGGTAAGTTGGTCGTGCGAAGCCGGACGAGTGCAACAAGTCCGGATGAGGATACTTCGCGCGTGGCTCAAACGCAAACTCGCGGAACAACCGGGGGCTTGCTTAGTGGTGAGCAAAAACACTCTTGGCGATTAGGGAAACGTGCCGGGGTCTGATATCCCGGGGAGGCGAGTCGGCTTCAAGCGGTAGGGCCTGACTGAAGCGACGCCACCGACTCTCAGCCTCGCTCCGTTTCCACCCACCCCTCTTCAGAGGGCGGAGAGAGCCGGGGGCGGGCAAGCGGGGCCTGGAGCCCCTCCCTGTTTCAATCGGGAACCTCCAGGCCGAGAGTTCCGCCTTTCCCTCCGCCCTTTCCCGGTGGCTGCTGCCGCTGCTCTCCCGCCGTCTGCCTGGGTCGCTCCTGTGGCGGCGGTCGCAGCAGGCAGCATGGCGGCGGTGGAAGCCCGGGTGTGCGAGACGGCGGGATGCAGCAGCGAGGCCAAGCTGCAGTGCCCCACCTGCATCAAGCTGGGCATCCAGGGATCCTACTTTTGCTCGCAGGTAAATCGCCGCTGCTCGGGGCGCCCTTTGCCCGCCAACGGGCGGAGCGGCAGAAAGCTTCGGCCGCAGAGGTTCCCCCGACGGGCGCCTGGTCCGAGCGGGGCCCCGGCCCCGGCCGCGCCAGCCCGCCTTCCTGTCGGTTTGGAGACTGGGGTTCCGGGACGCGGGGCTTGCCTGCGCCTGGGGACATGTGGGACGGCTGCTGCCCTTCCAAGGCAGGTGTGACTCAGGCTGGCTGGGCCCGGGCCTGTTTTCTGGCCGCCTGAGCACGTTTTGCTGGGAAGCGAGGAACTGAATTCAGAGGGGCTTCATGGTGTTGCCGAGATTTCTGCATTTCTGCTAGCAGGGTCTGTCTCTCTTTCTCTCTTTCAAGTTTGCCTTCTTCCTTTGGTTGTTGCTAAGGGAGAAAAAGCCTTATCATTCAACCTGAAATTCGATATAGAGCGAAGGACTACAGTGTCCATTCTTCCCAGTGATGTCACTTGTAGTCCCAACACATGCAGCTCGGGTACGGGAAAAGTGATCTAAAGCCCTAAATCTCTCTTACCGTCCCTCTTCCTACCTCACTCCCCACTTTTTATAGGGTTTTCTGCCCTGGAGCTTACATGTCAAAAATGGGAAAATCTAAAGCAAGGGAGCTTCGTTTGCTTTCTCATTAATGTTAGGAATAGGCCCCATAAATGCTGAAGGACAAAGCACTCAAAGCCTGACATTCCCCCCCCCCCCTTTATTGGTTCTGTCTTCAAGATTCACAAGACAGATTTAGAGAAAAAAAACCCAAGGGCTGTGTTCTTCCTGTCTGTCAACAAGTGATTGTTGTTGCACTTTGGATATTTTAGTTTATTGCAGAGGGAATTTTTGCCAAAACATTTCCTCTAAAAGCAGCCTACAGGCTAAGGTTTTGATATTAACTATAACAAGTTTCTGTGTCAAATTTGAAGAAAATCAGGCCTTGGCACCAGAACTATTCTAAATTTTCCAATGCATTAGGAGACCCTGGAATGCAATCATAATTAAGAGTGATTCTGAACATGGGTGGCCTGCGTTGTCTTCATTTAATATCATGGCTTTATTTCCATAGTTCAACTTTTAAAATCAATTGAACTTTCTTTTTTAGGAGAAAAATCTTTCTCCCTTTCCCAAAGTTCTAACATTTCTACCCTCCATGTAGAGCAGGGGTGTCAAACTGCCGGCCCGTGGGCCGGTTGCATTATGCAGAGGCTGCGCCCACCCCAGCTCCCGCAATGCAAAAAAAGTTGTGATACGTCGCAACATGTCACGTGACACGGCTGGTTTGACACCCGTGATGTAGAGTATTCCCGTGATGTAGAGTATTCCTCTGAATCAGCTTCAGCTTTTGGTGACAGTATGGACATACCAATGTAGTTTTACTGAAATTAGTAGAGAAATGATCTGCCATGATTTTTTTCCAGAATGGTTTTTCAATATTTCAGCCTTACTAAGAGTTCTTGGGTGTCCTGTTGGTATAACACCCAGGTACCATGCTCATTTGAAATTAGCCTAAGTCAGCTAGCTGTGCTACCTGAGCTGAATACAGAAATTTGGGGAGCAGTTATAAGGAAGTGTCCTTTTTTTTCCTACTGCGAATCATACTTAAGCACATAGTACTATAAGTCTGACTCTTTTATCCTATTTAAGAATCCTGCTTGCAGTTGGATCTGAATTCATATTTGTGCACACTAGTAAAAGCATAAACCGTAGTTTTACATGTAGTGTAAAACACATGCAATGTCCATTAAGAATGACATGAGTGTGGAAACTCAGGAAAATTTGTATACGTATGTAGTAAATACTTGTTTTAAATCTTACATGGTTTCTGTGGTATTCATACAAATATATGTGTACTAGGTTTTCAAGGAAGAAGCCTTTTGCAATCTTTGATTATAAATACTTTCATTGGCTTCAAGTTAAATGTGGTGGAAGGCCACAAGATTAGACTCTGCTGTCAGGTTTTTAAGGGTTATGATGCGTGAAATCCATTTGATTATTTTTCTTAAGAAATTAATACAAGAAATCAAGATGAAAAAAATTAAAAGGCAGCAACCACCTCTGGGTCATTAACAAAATAATGTATAAAGATGAGAGTTGGGAGAAAAGGAAATGGGAACATCTTTGTGTTAGGTTTTTGCTCTTCTTGCAAATATAGCAATAGTTTTACAAATTATGAACAAAGTCAGGCTTGCTTTTAATAGAACTGGGTTGAGGAAAATATTTGCATAGGAAACCAGGTTGAATCAAGCATTCAGAATATATTTTTGAAGGGTTAAAAAAAGATAGGTGTGTAAATGTTGCACATATGAGGAATTCAGCGGCCCACCTTTTACTGGTGCGGTGGAGCTGCTTTTTGCAGTGACTACTCCAGGCTAAGGTAGGCTCCTGAAAAACAGGATTGTAAGAAGAAACCATCTACATGTTGCCTTAGGGAATGTAGGATTTAGCGATGGTTGGATTTCCTCTCCATGATTTTGCTAAATTTTTGTTTTGGGCTGCATGAAAACTTTATTTTTTAATGGTAGGTTATAACCAGTAGGAGATGTGATGGTGGGTATTGTACTATCTAGAAGTGCTGTGAATGTTATCATTTAGGCTCCAGGAAACTGTTTTCCATTTTAAAATGCCAAAAATTATGTTCTATCCCCATGTAGTCACAACATATATTGCCATAAAAGAGTCAGAGTTGCCTTGAACTGAGAGATGTTTGGGAAATAAGTTTGATAATAATAATAAAAAAGATATGAAAGGGTTCCATGTTTCCAGTCCAAGTCTAAACTAAGATGTTTTTAAAATGCTTTAAAAATATAGGCTTTAAAACATACTACAGATATATAAAAGCAATATTAGTCATATATACTTTCATGTCAAGTGGCTTTTGAGCCTTATCATTAAAAAGAAATACAATTAGTGTTTGAACTGAAGTGCAGTGAGCTGTAAGGAAAACCTATTTTCCTTCATCTTTCTAGAGTGTGTGGTTTCTAACCTGTGGAACTATGTTAGCCATATAAAGTTGATCTGTTTCAATGTATTGCTAAATTTATATAATTTCCCTTTTTAGGAATGTTTTAAAGGAAGCTGGGCTACTCACAAATTGCTACACAAGAAAGCAAGTAAGCAAGTACATTCTTTTGATTTTATCATACTTCCTTTACAATCTATTTTGTTGGTAGTGACATCATATCATCCTAAAATCAATCTGTAATAACTCTGGTTGTTATTGGTATAATAAATCTGGGTTTGTAGTCTGAACTGATGTATATCATACAAGGATTCATAGAGGACTGAATGGTCTTTTGTATAACACACCCAGTCCATGTGTTGCACTGAATGATGCTTTGCTTAATTATGGTTTGTTGAATTTGCTCAATTGGCTGGATTAATGTACACATAGTTGATAATTCAGAGCAGCTGGATTCACAAAACACAATGGGATAATCACACCATATTATGGCTTAGCATGGTGTATAAATCCAGTCTAGATGTCAGGGAAAAATGATTTAAGTTATTATTTTTCTTGATTCCTTTTTATTACTATATAGATTTTCTTCATTTTTTATGGAAAAACATTCATACACATGGAAAGCCACAACTGTAGCTTGCAATGGTACAATCATTAAAGTGATCTAATACTTTAGTCCCTTTCTTAAAATATTTCTGATTGCTTTCTAGACAATTGCTTTCTTACACATTAATAAGTTTCTATGTCTGCATGGGATCTTGGGCTTTAGTTTCCTAAACAGTTGTGATCTTTCACTACTTTAGGAATGGTGTAAGACATGACTTATTTAAAAAATAAGTTCAGAGGAATTGAAAAATAAAGACACAGTATCATTGGAACAGTAGAGTTTTGACAGTGAATCTTGGCATGTACCCATTGAAAATGGGCAGGGCAAGACTAGGCTTGTGCTTTACTACTGACTTGGATTTATTTTTTTTAATAGTTTTTTTTGGCAAAAATGATCTTTATACCTGTCCGAAATGGTGTAGGGTTTCCTGCCTGAGCAGGGGGTTGGACTCGATGACCTCCAAGGTCCCTTCCAACTTTAAAATAATAATAATAATAATAATAATAATAATAATAATAATAATAATAATAGTAGTAGTAGTAGTAGTAGTAATAGTAATAATAATAATAATAATAAAAATAATAAAAATAATAATAAAAAAAAGTATCTGAGTTAGATTGTACAGGAAAAGCAAGCATGCAGGGAAAAAATATAGAGGTCTAAAGAAGAGAATGGAAAGGAGTTCCATCTATCCATATAACTTTTCAATTTCTGATGTTTGATGAAGTTTTTTTGATTAAGATCAGTAATGATTCTGCTTTTGTTTTATAGAAGATGAGAAAGCAAAACGAGAAGTTTCTGCCTGGACTGTAGATGGAGACATAAACACAGATCCCTGGGCTGGTTATCGATATACTGGGAAACTCAGGCCACATTATCCACTGGTAAATAGGTGAAATAACTGAAATGTGTCACTTTGTTCAATTTTTCTGCCAGTCAAACCACAGGCAGGTAATTTTTTCATGATAGTTCTCCCAGAGAACGTGATTGTCCAATTATTTTTTAAAGATGTGTGCACATAAGACAATTTTGATGGTTATTTTACTATAATATATAACAGATAATTTAAAATAACCTACTATTCATTAAAGAGAGAGTTTTATGGAAACTAACATTGTATTATTTGTCTTTCATGAATTG
This sequence comes from Protobothrops mucrosquamatus, assembly GCF_001527695.2. Taxonomy (NCBI): domain Eukaryota; kingdom Metazoa; phylum Chordata; class Lepidosauria; order Squamata; family Viperidae; genus Protobothrops; species Protobothrops mucrosquamatus. Next base: position 160,141 of record NW_015386885.1, read on the forward strand.
AGTCCACTTCCGTGAAGGCTTATATAAATTTAAGTTTGTTAATCTCTAAAATGCCATAAGATTTTTTTTTCAACAGTAATATGCTATCCCTTTTAGAGACATAATTTCCAATACAGGTAGTCCTTGACTTACAACCAATAATTTAGGAACCATTCAAAATTACAGTGGAAATGAAAAAAGTGACTTAAGACTAGTCCTCGCGCTTACTACTGTCACAGGATCTCCGCAATCATGTGATCAAAATTCGGGCGCTTGGTAACTGGCATATATTTGCAACAACTGCAGTATCCCAGGGTCATGTGATCACCATTTGCAGTCTTCACAGATGACATCTAACAAACAAAGTCAATAACTGTATCATTCGCTTAACAGCTGCTGTGACTCGCTTAACAACTGTGGCAAAAAACTCACTTAACAACCGCCATGCTTAGCAAGAGAAATTCTGGTTCCAATTGTATTCAAAAGTCAAGGACCAACTTTGTAAAGAACAAAGGAAACATTAGTCAAATCTGTTTTAGTGGGTAGTCCATAATATAAGACTTGGTCTTTATTCCACAAATATTTTCTCAGCTTGGAAATGACTGTGCATATAAACAGCAGCTCAGTTTGATAACAAATGAGGCATTTTAAAATATATTTTTAGAAGAGGTCTTCCAACTTCACATAGGCTCTGGAAAAAAGTATTTTAAGGCCATTCTAAATCTTGACAGGTGCAGATAGTATAGTGAGTGACTAATAATATATTAAGTCATGATTAGTTAAACATGGTTTTTGAAATAACCATCGTAATTAGCTTTGAATGTAGCACTAAGCCATAATGTGAATTCATAAAAGAACCAAATTATTATCAGTTCCTGTTATGTGTGAACTAACATGCAGAGCTGACTGACAAATAATTTAGTTCCTGCCCTGATAAAACCTACTAACAGAATGTTCAAGGTTTTTTGCTAGGAGATAAACTCACATACAATAGTATCTCAGTCTTTGAAGAAACACTAACTTTAAAAAATAATTTTCTGTTATCATGGGTGCAGTAGTTGACTATGGTGGTAATGTAGATGGTGATTGCAGAATCAAAAAGGAATGAAGATAGAATAACTTCTATTCCACATATTAGACCAGTATCTCCCTCCTTCATTACCCAAATCATTTACTAGAAAATCCTTTTTACCATTTATCAGAAAGTTCTTATATACTGTAAGTGTCTCTGTTGTAATTAGGTAATGATTCATATGAAGAAGCCAAAGAAAAACTTTTACCCAGTTCTGGGCAATTTACCCAGGTTTGGGAAGCACTGTATTAGATTCAAAGTTTGCTTTGCTAATAGTTCAGAATTAAATCATGATTGCGCTTTCAGTTATGTAGGTCAACCATGGTTTAGATCTCTGTTACCTGCTTCCATTTTCTCTCTGCTCAATCAGTCATGATTTAGTTACAGTTTTATTTTTATGATGTTGGGCTCTCCTGAGGCAGTTATAAGTATGTCTTCTCAAATCTTTGTTGATGTGATTTGCAAACCTATTTCAGAATGTGTTTCTATGACTTCTAAGGCTTTTATGACATCATTTAAGAGCATAGGAAATTGCTCTACATTTTTGTAAAATAATCTTTTTTCCTTTCAATAAATTTGGTTAAATGAGATTTTGAGAATCTTGCTCTCTGGTTATAAGCAGCTGCTAAATGTGTAAATTCTTCTGTATATTGCAGAATTAGTCACTGTCATTCATATAATAATGATTTTGGCAGTTTGCAACCTTTAATGCCAATGGGAACTCCCAGTTTGTTGTCTTGCTGGGTGAGTCTATAGGACATTTGGGATATTGGTTCTGTATAGATCAGGGGTTCCCAACCGGGAGTGCTTGAACCCCTTAGGGGTGCAAGATGATATTCCAGGGGGTGCGAAAACTTGGGTTTTCAAAATTATAGCGTATATGCATAATTTGTTGCCGTTATTTCGATCTTTTGTAAGGGGTGTAAGAATATATCAGAAGTGTTCTAGGGGTGCTGGGTATAGAAAAGGTTGGGAACTGCTGGTATAGATGCTGCCGTTTCCTAGTGCAATGATTTGAGACATCCAGTTTAAACTGGAGCAGCAGGCTTCCTGCAGTGCTTCCGGCAATCCTTAAAGTCAAGGACATGTTATCTTGTCGGGGCTTGTTATTTCAACTCGGAAAGCAAAGAAACAAAACAAAAATGCAAATCAAAATATAATTGAAGCAGTACGCATTTAATATTTTCTCCTTCTGCATCACTGAATATTACAGTTCAATAGAAGGTTTTTGGAAGGCTCACATAATGCCTTGGGAACTATAGTGGTATGCCATTGTTATTCAGAGTCACTGAATTCTGTTTTGCCTCTAACATCCAGTTGTCAAACTGAGACTTCATAAGTATACAATTACTTCAATAGCTACAAAAAGGAATGATGGAATTACTGAAAATTTGGCTATTGTCCAAACTTGAGTATTTATCGTTTTTAATTTGGGCTTCATTCCTGTAGCCCAGGATTTTTAAGCTGGAGCCACCTTAGAGAAATCCTCATTAGAGGAAGAGAGGTAGGATTGGGCAACTTGAGTACTAAGAGAAACCTATTTCCTAAAGTGTTAGACTGAACCAGAAGCAAAAACAGTATTTTCTTGGCTTTTTGAGCCTGTAATTTAAGCATCTAAACTAGAAGAATTCTTTTGATTTCCGAGCCCAGGAGTTCAGTGTGATTGCGATGTTTCAGAGTAACATACAGAATGGTGAAGAACTGAAAGACTTTAAAGATAGGCATCTTGGGAGGGTTACTCGGGAGATGCACACTTTTTCCCTAAGGTGTACTAGGCTTTATGGAGCTAAGGATCCCCAGAGGAACGTGATTGGAGTTCAGTGTTGATTTTTCTTCATCTACATCTTGAGAATTGCTAAGGACATTTGTGTGTGCTTGTCTTTGTCTCCAGTTCCTGCCTCTTCTCTTTGATTCCTGAACATCTGTCTACCTGGAATATTGTCTCTTCCTTTGGATCTCGGGAATATTTTTATTGTTTGGGCTCTTAGGCTGACTTCTAGCTATTTTTTGCTGATGTCTCCCATTGTTGTGTCTCCTTTTATCTGACACTGGCTCATCAAACAACACACTTGGCTTGCGGCTCTTGGATGGGAGATTATAATATGTGCTTTCATTTGATTTGAAAATATCCATTTTATAGTTTGTTTTCTAGCAACTGTCATCCGCATTCAGAATGACTAAGCTAATAAATATGATTAAACAGATCTTAATTGTGCTTTATTTAGATGCCAATGAGGCCTGTGCCGAGTTACATTCAAAGGCCAGATTATGCAGATCATCCTTTAGGTAATTATAGGCATAGTACAACTTTCATTTGTTGAGCCTGTGATTAATTTAAACTGTGTTAACTATTTCTTTTTCAGAATGGGTATGTCTATAAAACATTTGGATGTATGCTGCAGGTTAAGTGACCAGTTGCATTAGAAAAATAACAAAAAAAAATTCAAACAGAAGTTATTTTTGAATTTCACAAACAAGCATTAGCCATTCTTTGTTGGGTAACACACATTTGGTCACACTATTTCACTAGATAACTCTGTCATATGTTTGAGAAGAAGTAGGGGAAGTTCAAGTAAGAAGACGTGTCATATCCAGTGTTTCTTTGTTTTGCTCCTGTCTTTACTTTTATTAACATCCCTTATCCTTTAAAATTATTTCAGATATAATTGCAGAATTTATATGCAAAACCTACCATTCTGGAATGGAACATTCTGGTACATTTCAACACCAGAGCATTCTAATTTTTCATCAGGATCCAAGCTGATCCAGCCATATATAAGAGATCAGCACTGCCCAACCAGCTTGGACTCCTAGGCCATCTAGTTCAGTAGTCTGTTCTCACAATGGCCAGCCAATTGCACAGGAAAGCTTTCTAGAGTCTTCCAGTAGACAGCCTTCAGAGGCACTTATATTACCATCAAGCTAATAACCATTAATCCCAACTCTTTGGAAACCAGCTGGTAGCTAGGATTACATTTTGTGGTAGTGAACTTGAAAGCCGAATTATTTATTGTGTAAAAAAGAATTCATTTCAGTCCTGATTCTTTTAAGATTCAGTTTTAATGGGTGACTTCTGGTTCTTTTGGGAGGGAGAAAATACATTCTCCCTGTCCTGTATATCTACACCGTAGGTCAGTGATGGCGAACCTTTTAGAGACCAAGTGCCCAAACTGCAACCCAAAACCCACTTATGCATCGTCAGGTGCCGGGTGGGTGTGACCCATTGGGTGAGTGTGGCCCATTGGGTGGGCGTGGCTGCAGTGGTAACGACAGACTGGGTGGGACTAAAAAGTTCAATCAATCAATTCCAACTTTGCAAGAGCTTTTTTTTTCCCGTGAGAAGTTGAAATTGACTGATTGATTGAACCTTTTTTTTTGTACACGGTGGCGGAGGCCTAAAGAGAAAAGGTTTTATAAAACCCAGCTGAAGGCCTAGGACTGGGGCGACGGTGCGTGCCCACAGAGAGGGCTCTGATGCCGCCTCTGGCACCTGTGCCATAGGTTCGCCATCACTGCCGTAGGTAATTTGTACACCTCACTCATGCCCTTTCTCATTTGCCTCCTTTCTAAAGGAAAAAGGTTCAAATATTGCAACCTCTCCTCACGGGGAAGCTGCTCCACCCCCTTCATTATCTTCCTCTGAACCTTCTTTAGTTACACCATATTATTTTTAAAGTGTGGTGCCCAGAACTGCACACATTATTCCAGATGTGCTCACATCATTGATTTATATTAACCATTGACTTGTTTTGTAAATGCTGTGGTAGTTTACTGAAAGTAAATCTTCTATAGCTTTTACATGTAACCAACATGCATTTGTTTCTAAAATTTATTGTGAATAGATATCATTTCCTAGTATAATATAATAGTTGAAATCTGGGGCTGGGATAAACCAGATTTTAAATTCCTACTGAACCACAAATTCCCTAGTGATTTTTGAACAATCATCTCTCAGTTCATTAGGTGTCATTGTTGGGATAAAACAAGAGGGCAGCTTTTATAAGTTTTCTAACCTTGAGCTTTCTGGAGGAAACACGGGAGATCAATGTATTAGTTATTATAATACTGATAATTTTTCCTTTTAGGTATGTCTGAGTCAGAACAGGCCCTTAAAGGAACATCTCAGATAAAGATCCTTTCTTCAGAAGATATAGAAGGGATGCGAGTTGTGTGTAGGGTAAGTTTATACTGCACAACATTGGTTAAAATGAAGTAGAATCTAACAAGAAAGGTCTTTGCGTGCTTACTTTGAAAATGTCTTTACATAACGATATTTATTCCATGGAAAATGTTTGTCATTTGAATAATTTCTGTTCCTTTATTCTGCAGCTTGCTAGAGAAGTCTTAGATGTTGCTGCCATGATGGTGAAGCCAGGTGTAACCACTGAAGAAATAGATCATGCTGTTCATTTAGTAAGGATACTTCTTCAATGAGGTTCTGCTTTTCATTATCTTAAAGCTTAGATACTGTGTTTAATTAAAAAAAACAGCTTGCTAATGTCCTGCATAGTTAGGAGTGGTATATAACAGTGGTGGCAAACCTATGGCACGGGTGCCAGAGGCGGCACTCAGAGCCCTCTCTGTGGGCACACGCGCCATCGCCCCAGTCCTAGGCCTTCAGCTGGGTTTTATAAAACCTTTTCGCTTTAGGCCTCCGTCGCTGTGTGCAAAAAAGAAAAAAAGGTTCAATCAGTCAATTTCAACTTCTTGCGGGGAAAAAAAAGATCTTGCAAAGTTGGAATTGATTGATTGAACTTTTTAGTCCCACCCAGTCTGCTGTTACCACCCCAGCCACGCCCACCCAATGGGCTACGCCCCCCAATTGGCCACACCCAGCCAATGAGCCACACCCACCTGGCACGCGACGATGCATAAGTGGGTTTTGCGTTGCAGTTTGGGCACTCGGACTCTAAAAGGTTCGCCATCACTGGTATATAACATTAGTCCATAGTCCTCAATATTGCACCTGTAGCACCAGTGCATTCCTGACACTTTTCTGCAAACCTGCCAGACTCTGTTCTACCTGACTTCAATTTTTCCCTAATAATTATAAATAGAAATTGGAAGCCGATATGCTGTCGGGCATCGCATGTATTTCAAAAATCCTATTGGGGTCCCAAATAGATCCTTGTTCCAGGGAGAGATTAATTGTTTAATCCTATATAGTTGAATTTAGTCCATCTTTCAGAAATTATGCTTGCTTAAACCTCCTGCATTTATTAAAATTACACTTTGAAATATTTTTGAGTGAAAAGCTTATTTTAAATTCTTTTCAGGCATGCATTGCCAGAAATTGCTACCCATCTCCACTGAATTATTATAATTTTCCTAAGTCTTGCTGTACATCAGTAAACGAAGTCATCTGCCATGGCATTCCAGACAGGCGACGCTTACAAGAGGGTGATATTGTTAATGGTAAGAAATGTAAAATAAATATTTTCATAGGAAATAGGATTTGGGAAGGATATCGCCATTGGAGAGAGTATCTATGTAAACATCTATCTCACAATGATATCCTTCCAAAATATTAGTTTTGTTTACCAAACTCCAAAACATATACAGGGAAGCTTACTGGTCATAGTGCATTCATCTCCTACTTGGCTAATTGTGTACAGATGCAACTGATTAAATTCTTTTTGTTTCTTTTCTACGACTTTTACATTTGTTCAGAATTAAAGCCATATACCTTATAGCAGCTCCTTTCTAAAAATTTTCTCTGCATCTTCCAACTAACTCTCTCTTTTGGTTGTCAAGCTTTTTGAGAGGAGCCTGAAAATTATTGTTTTCAAGCATGATTCAGATGGCGTTCTCCTTAGGAGGATTTATTGAGATGAAAAGAATAGAGAGGTACAGGAATTTCAAACAAACTATTTCCAATTTACATTCAGTTTATCTCTGTGTAGTTCACGACAGAGACTGTCTCATTTTGTTTTTCCTGTGAACTGGCAAAGAAGCAAGAATGGGAGTGCTGAGAATGGGAGTTTTGCAAACAGTTGTATACATAAGAGACCCTTGAATGTTTATCAGTCTGAAAAACAATTCTTGCATTGCCATAGCAGATTGTAAATTATATTTACATGCTGATGTTATGGGTATTTCTTCAGATGCCTTTTGGTAATCACCATGAGAAACTTTCAGTCTGTACTAACAGGACCTTTCTATTTTTCATTTCCGACCATTCGACTCTAAACAGAGAAATTGGGGGGGGGGGCTTGATTATAATGTTCTTGGTATAGCCATTTATATTTTCAACTTATTTTTCAATATTCATATGCCATGCACTCTGAAAGTCTGCTGAACCAAGTGTGAGCATCAACTGTCAACTTGTTGCACTTTGGACTAGTTTTTGTTTTGTCTTCAAAAGCAGCCCAGATAAAACACATTACTTTGTCTCAACTGTGAGATGGTAAGGACAGAAATAACAGAAAGAAACCAGAGCATCCTTTTGCAGAAATGTTTGCATTTGATTCTCAGATGTAGCTGGGCAAAGGTTTTCCTTGGCCCAATCTCTATCTGATGTTTTAGGATGAGTTTTCAGTCCAGGAAACCCAAGATTTCAGATAAAATATTTCAGAGGCGTTATAACCATATCAGATACTAAATATGAAATTATACTGGCTCTAGATTTTTAAGAAGATTTTTAAGAAGAGACTAGACTGTCACTTCTCTGAAATGGTATAGATTCTCCTGCTTGAGCAGGGGGCTGGACTAGAAGACCTCCATGATCCCTTCCAGATTCTACTCTACTCTACTCTACTCTACTCTACTCTACTCTACTCTACTCTACTCTACTCTACTCTACTCTACTCTACTCTGATAATTTTTGAATAAACAATAACTTTGTCTTGCTGAGATTTCATCTGAATCTTAATATTGTTTCTCTTTCTAGAGCCTAGCAGTCACCAGACATTATATAGCTGAGTATCATCTGTATGTTGGTGATATCTTGCCTCAAGACTGTTGGTTTATCTTTCTTAATGGTTTCATGTAGATATTAAATAAAATAGGAGAAAAAGAGCTGAATCCTGAGGCAGGCACACAATGCTTTCTGATTTGTGATGTGGTTTTTATTTTTGATTATAATCTTGTTATGACTCCAAAAACAGAATATGGAAATTGCAGTGTTCCTGTTGTTTCTTGTAGTGGACATTACTGTTTATCGTAATGGTTATCATGGGGATCTCAATGAGACATTTTATATTGGAGAGGTTGATGAGGGTGCAAAACGATTAGTTCAGACAACATATGAATGCCTAATGCAAGCAATTGATGCAGGTAAGAGCTTTTTGAAACCTGTGACTTTCATGACTTACTTCCTTTTTACACATTTCAGACAGAAGATCAGTTATATTGAGTTTTGCCTCCCTTCAGGAGTCGGTATCAATCAACATACTGCACTGTTCCAAATTGCTGTAATTTTATTCCATTTGGTGGGGATGACTGGATTATTCAAAATGATTAATTTTAATAGTGCAATAAATGGCTTAAATAAAGTTTTATAAATTGATCATTTTCAGAAGCAATAGCTAAACATTAATGGAATGTCAAGTTTAGAATTCTTTGCTGAATATTGGACAGTTGCAGTTTATCTTGTAAATTTGTGTCCTCGCATAATATTGGTGACAAAAGTGTTTTGAGGCAGATAGTGAAAATGAATTAATGTAACATAATGAAACTTAATCATCTCTCTAAGCATCCTAAACTTGTAAAATGGCTATTTACTGGAGGCAGTTCAAATTCTCCAAAGTCCAGACAGTGAGCTTGCATAACAAAAGAATAAATTAAACTGATTATCAAAATTCTTCCCCTGGAGATTTAGCATTTTCAGGGGAAACTAATACTCATACTTAAATAGCATAGAAAGGTTTTCTTTTATGTTGCCCAAGGAATGGTTAAATGGCTGGTTGTTTTTATTGAAAATCCATAGTGAACTATTACACAAATAACACTTTTCTCAACAGTTAAACCCTGGAGAAACCCAGAGGAAATTTTCTTCTCTTAAAGCACAAATATATTACTTGTGGTAATTAAAAGAGAAAGAGTTAAAAATATTAAGATTTTTAAGAGGCATACAAAAGAGAGTGTATGCTTGCCATGATGTTGGCTTGCCTTCCCTAAATATTATGACTTTGTAGCTCTTCCCTTTTCTTGCCTATAAGAATCACAGTGGTTTACAAGACAAGACACTGTTAAAACACTGTTCACTAAAACACGCATATTAAAATAGGATTCTATCATGCTAAGCTATAAACAACAACTGGGTTCCTGTGTCACCTTAAGCCACAGGCCGAACCTGGCCAGAGGTCCATGTTTTCAGCATTTGTCACTTGGGGGGCCAAGCAGATGCCTTCAGGAGGGTCACAAACATAGAAGGGGAATGATAACCCTTTTCAGGAGTTGCTCCCTCCTATTCGGCAAATGATGCTGTTCATGATTTCAGAGGTAATATAACAGCCATCAAGTCCAATAGCTGTTTATAGCCTGATCCTCCATGAATGTATCCTTTACTAAAATTAAGCTGGTGGTTGCCACCCTATTTTAATACAGCCATCCCACAAGCAATGCAAACTGAATTATGCCTTAGTTGTAGCTATGGAACTAGTATCTGAAAAAATAGAAATGATACTGTCTTTGGAGCCTGGGCAGCTAGTAAGCTTGTTCTCCCCTAGAGTATTCTGTTCAAATGTTCTGTGTGTCCAAATTTTAAACCTTTACATTTGAAAGTACTTGTTCAGAGACTTACTTCCTTTTCTTTATTTTTTTCTTGTCATAAATTCTGAGCTCTTGTGTGATTCTTTGAGGGAGAACGTGCACATGTGTGAAAGAAGAGAATATGTGTATAAATACTGACCTTTATTTTCATTGCGATGTCTAAGCCTATGCATTGCTTTGCAGTAAAGCCTGGTGTACGGTATCGAGAATTGGGAAATATTATACAGAAACACGCTCAAGCCAATGGATTTTCAGTAGTTCGGAGCTACTGTGGGCATGGGATTCATAAGCTTTTCCACACTGCTCCCAATGTGCCACATTATGCCAGTAAGTATAAGCAATACCTGCTGTTACTAGCTGTGCTGCTAGTAATCAGTAAACCTTATCATATCCTATGTTTCTATAGCTGCTGACCTTAAAAGACAGTGAAGCTGGTCTTGGAAAAGACATTCACATATCTGCATCTCAGTCTTTAGGAGCATCTTAAAATGGGTTGGGAAGCAGACACGCTTATTGTGTAATCAGAATACTGTGGTCAGCACCTTAATTGGCCGAAACAGTTAGTATTATTGTGGATATATTCTTTAAGGGTAGCTCCACAAACAATATATTTTAGTAATCTGAACAATTCATCCTGCTATCCCATTCTTTCCTAGTCAGCCTGTCTGCCTGCTTCCTTTCTCGCATCCTCTAGTCTAGTTAATCATTCAGATTGATTGATGGAAGTGTTTCTCAGTAGCTGTGGAGAGCGATGGATAGTAAAATGAGATTGCATGGCTATCCTGTGGTAAATCTTACCACAAGACATGATGTCAGGTGCCGGTGAAGGATTTTATACTCATTTCTTTGGTAAGTGGTATTATTATATCATTTGTATGAGATGAGTAACTACATAAATCATAACTAATTAAATAAAATACCTAGCATACACATAAGCGAATGTCTACTATCTTTGTGGCAACTGTAAATACATTATGAAGTTATATTGATTTTATTGAAAATGAAATAAAATTTTCCCACATTTGCTACAGATAGAATCATGGCTTTTTTAGGCAACCTATAGTTAGTGGTAAGATTGTTAACATAGTCCAGAGTGAGATGTGGATATATCTCATACCTTATCTATGTTCTTTCCTTAAAGTAGGGGGACAATTCATGAAACAATGGTTAATTGCTTTTAAAAGGACCAGGCTAATGCTATATCTTGACATTTTTGGAACCTGCTAAATATTTGCCTTAGTCTGATGTAGATTCTTGTTCATTTCCTCACCTGCACAAAGAAGGTAGCTTTTGTGGCAAGTCTTTCCTCTGTCAACTCTGCATGAAATTGTTCCATGCAGATGGAAATCTCTTAATTTTATAAGTGGAATAGCTTTTATAGAAAGTTTTAAACACTAATTATTAAATTGTGGGGTTATTTATCTCGTCCCTACTCTTTTCAAATACATATATTTTAGCAAGTATATGCATTCACTTACATGTGTATTCTAGGTATTTTATTTAATTAGTTATATGATTTATGTAGTCATTTATCTCATACAAGGGACTCTGTGCATCTTACAAGAAGAATTAAAAAACAGAAAAACCCTTGACATAACCCCACTTACCAAAGAAATGAGCACATTAACGATAGCATGTATACATTTATTTAGGTGGAGAGGAAATCACTAGAATTGATTTAAGTTAGGATTGGCAGCTGCAGGTAGGAAAATGGGGATTGCAAAGGATTTTTGTCAATTCATTTTTTCTATCTACTTTTTCTTTTGGGTGAATTATTTTATACTGGATCCAGCTTTCAATACCTCTATTCATGTATAGTAAATTAAAGAAAATAAAAGGAAGAGGTTTTTTTTTAACTGTGTACAAGTACTGTATCACTGGGGTACTTTAGCATTGTCTTGTATTTTATTCCTGTCTTGTCTCTGAGAATTAATCATTTCCCGATAACATTTTATTGTGCTTCCCAGAAAATAAGGCTGTTGGAGTAATGAAGCCTGGTCATGCATTTACGATAGAACCAATGATCTGTGAAGGTAATATGTTGTTATGAAGCTAAGGAATTCTGTTTCTAACTAGAAATTTCTTGAAATTAATTTGGGAGCTAAATGCATGAACATTTCCTAGTCACTGGTGAGCTGCTATCTTGTAAGCAAAGTGTATTCCAACTGTTGAGCAGAAATCTTGCTGCATATTTTTGCATAGTTACATCTTTTCTTGAAGGTACAAAAGATTGTATTCAGGATTGTTTTTATGTTATGCCTAAACTATCTTACAGTCTCTGTAAGTTCATACTAATTTCTAAGAAATCCACATTAACAATTTGCTTTTTAAAAATCTGCATAATTGAATTATTAAATATACTTTTGAGTTTCATGTATGTAAATAAAATTATAAGAGGTCATCATTTAAAAGAGTTAAGAGGACCTCCCTTTTTTTAAAAAAAAAAAAAAGTCTTGCACAAACTGGCATATATTGGATCCTTTTGCATATTTTTTCATAGAGATATTTGTTAAAATATATAAAAAACTGAGTAATAAGAATGCAATGAAGCAGAGATAGTAAGGGTATGGAGCCTGTAAATGGTGTATATTACTAGGATAATACCCAGAGTAGAATATGTAAATATAGCAAAACTATTCTAAAGATCAGTGAACTGGGAAATGAGTTCTTCCTTGTGCTTATTAAAATAAACCTTGGGGCTGGGAAAAGCATGAGCATTAGCTAAAAGATCAACCTGTCTAAAAGGTTATCTTCTCTGGGGAATTGATTGAAAAGTCGCTTCTGAACAGCACCAATAAATTTTCTTATGTTGAGACCATTCTTAGAGAGTGGGGAACAATTGCCTCCCCAAATAGAGGAGGAGGAGGGGGCCATGTATTTGCTTTTATCCAACATGATTGTAGGGGAGAATATAGTAGGATTATCGACTTTAATATACTTCTTCCAGAGATCTTGTTTAATTAAAAGCAGGCCAAAATGTTTCTATGTATAAGCTATACAGTATGCCTAAATAAAAAGCTGAAGTTTTTCTTTTTCTTTTTTTTAAAAAAAGAACAATGGATGAAGCTATCCCAAAGGTGCTTTTCCAAAAGACAACTGGACTTGTTTTTTTCTTTGAAAACGTTTTGCTTCTCATCCAAGAAGCTGCTTCTTCAACTGAAGAAGCTTCTTGGATGTAAAGTGAAATGTTTTCAAAGCAAAAACCTTGTGGAGAAAGCACCTTTTTGGACAACCATGACTGGATGTTTGAGAATCTCCTTAGACCGTTGAAGAAGCTGCGTCTGTTGTATTATGTTCATTCTCTGTGCTGAATCTGTTTATGTTGTCGTCCTTAGGTGGCTGGCAAGACGAAACCTGGCCCGATGGTTGGACAGCTGTTACCCGAGATGGCAAGCGGTCTGCTCAGTTTGAGCACACACTCCTGGTCACAGATACTGGGTGTGACATCTTAACCCGGCGGCTGGATAGCATTCGTCCTCACTTCATGACCCAGTGCTAGTAAAAGCCACGTGAAGAGCTTGAAATGAGCATTTGTACTATGCATTTTACTAATGTACAGGATGAAAGGGGGATTTTATCACCTGTTTTCTTGTCATTGCCTATAGGTAAGAGAAATGCAAATCTGCATCGTACAACTTGGAAGAATCTGATGCAGAGGACCCCAACACTGTTTGAACTTTTTAAAAGAATTTCCAAGTAGCACCCCTTTGTTTTCCTTTCCATCCACCAAAAGAAAACCACAGCAAAAACAAAAACAAAAAAAAAGCTGGGATTCAGATGATTTTGTCACTGCTATAGTTGTCAGCTGGTGTACCTAAGACAACATTTTCATGGTGAATGTGAGAGCCTACCTTAGGTTTTGAACTTTTCTTGTTCCAAAGGCAATCCCTGCTTAGCTTGTGCTGCAAAGGCAGTTTTAAACAGGCTAGGCTTTCATCTGTTTACAACTCAGAGGTGGCATTATATACTACAAAAATGAAACTAGTACTGTGTACTAGTCCCTCTAGAACCTTGTCTGCCTTTCCTTCTACCATTTTGGTTGCCTCCGTTGTAATTGTACATAGAAGTACAATAACTGCTAGTTAAGTGAAGAGAGTTTGTTTGCCTTTGCCCTGTAAAAAACCGTAAAGTGAGGCAGGGAGGCCAAAATTACTGAGATCCTGCCTGGATTGAGCTTTTACCAAATTACAGCTTTAAGATGGGTAGCACTTGATAGCCAATAAGGGTCTAAAATTTCACTAGTACAAAGCTGTTATTCCAATTGAAATAGAAAAAAAAATACAAAGAATTCCTGTCCACCATGTATATTACATTTGTGACTTTCTGTGACTTCATTGCCATGATCAAATGTTTGTCCAATGTAGGGCTCACTTGGGATTGATATGATTTCATCACAGTAAATGATACTTTGGGATTGTGACATGCAGCTGTCAGGAACTGGATCAGAAGTGGTTACTTTTTAGTCCATAACAACTGAAATCAGCTTCACTGCAGATTAAAGAGGAAAACTTTTGCCAGTGTAATGAGAACTGAGCCACAGACAGGAAAGTAAGATATAATGCTGCATGTTTCCCACGGCACATTTTATCACGTAATTATTTTTCTGAATTGTTCTTAGGCATTTGACAAAGCAGGTGCTGTTACAACTGGCCAATGTAAAGGAAGCTATTGTAGTAAAGATAATGCCCTTGAAATGTGCAAGATTTGGGCAGCCCTGGAAATCATTAATCTTTCCTCAAAAGTCCTTAGACCAACAACCAAGGTGACGGTGTGGTAATGTCCCCATATGCTCTATATGAGTTGGTTATACAGATTTACCGTGTCAGGGAGGCTTAATTTTGTTGGCCCGTGGCTGTTTCCATCTAGCTTTGTGTTCTGTAATGAGAATGATTTTTCAACCACATTTTTTATTCTGGTGCCTACTTCGTCCATAGTGTTGAAGTACAGCAATGGAAATGAAGACAAATAAAAGTCATAAAATCATGGGCATAATATACTCATTTCTGCTCTGTGTTAGTTGTAAAATCATTGTAAGCTGTTTAAAATGATCCCGGCTTCCATCAGCAGTATCTGACTTTATTGTTCTTTGGAAGTTGAAGACAGGTGTGGCAAAAAAAGGTAACTTATTTATTGAAAGCAGATTAGAAAACATTCGATCTTTTTTGTGTGAGTGAAAGAAGTGCAGTTGTGACAGGGCAGCTAAATGAAAGTGCTATTGTTGCTCTGAGAATCATGCTTTGCTTATTCTTTAGGAAAAGACATTTGTGGGGGACAGAAATCTTTAAAAAGGCTGACTCTAGAAGTGAATATAGCAAAGGGCGCATAGATAGAAATGTAACATTGGTTAATAAACATTTGGCAAAAATATGCTCATACAGAAGACTGCTGACATGTCCGGACTCCTGGAATTTCATGGCTTTTAAAAGAAAGGTGAAGATCAGTGTACCTAAGTTGAGCATTGCAAAGATCCAACAGGATAAAATCTCCAGAAAATGGACCTGAATGATGTGGCAGAACATTGAGGTTCCTGCATCATAAGGAAGGAAACCAGCAATCAAGAGACTAGGCCAAGAAAGTCAAATGGTGTCTTTGACCAGTGGGTAGAACAGAAAAGCCACCAAGTTCAGATAGGGAACAACAGCAGCAGAGAAAATGTGCCAGATGAGGAAAGATGTCAGTCATGTACCAGTTGCATTTTTGCTTACAGAACCAAATTTTAGATGTACTTTAACACTGACTTCTGATTTTGGCTTTATTTTGGCTAGATTCATATATTGAGTTGCATAAACCTTAGCTGGATAAGATATAAACCATGATTTACAAGGCCTTGGTTGGTTTTATACAACACCCTTAAGGCTAAAAAAACCAAACTACATTATGGCTTGATATGATAGTTGAACTCCATATTGCCTTTACCAAAAGAGCTTCTAATTAGAACCATGTATTGTATGCCAATTGAGTGCTATATTTACTGCACCACGTGAAGTAACCTGGGTTCCCATGATAGTCCATAGTGTGTTCCTTTTCATTCCTGATTTTTTTTTCCAGCAACAACTTGAAGCACATTAAATACCAAGACATTTTTAGACAACAAATGATAGCTGCTCATGGACAATACTATAGTAACTTTGCTGCCTCAGATATAAAAATTAGCCTCACTGGGTCAGAGTATTATAAACTTTATCCAATGACCTAAAATAGTTGGCACTTGCTCTGAAGTACATTTCTTGTCACTGCACAATGGAGGAGATTGAGAAAGTTCATCTGGTCTAAAGGTTGAAATGCAGGTTAATTTTACTGCACCAGTCTCTTGTAGTTTTTCTATTCACATCCATCTTTTACCAGTTACTAGTTATGCTAACGGAGATGAACCTTTTCTCTAGGTAAGAAGCCTTAGGTTCCAACTTCTACTTAGAAGACATGGACCTAGCCCTTTCCTACCAAATTCCCTTTTAGGCAACCAGAAAGATTGTTTGCAATAAAACCAATCACCATTATCTCAGCTGGTTTGTGAGAATGCCCCCATGACATTTTCAAAACTTCAAACATGTTTAACATTCCAGAAAAATAAGGAATCTGAACTGTACCCTACATGTCAAAAAAATTCCACATCTGAAATTACTGTGGAGCAGTAGATTTAACAAGAAAGGTGAAACCCAGTTCTAGTTAGCAAAAATGGTTTCCTTTGTAATCATAGAGAAACATTTCTCCAGCATGACGAATGGAGAATCCACAGATGGGTTGATCTTGCCTTTCTGCCCTAGAGACTAAGTCAATCAACCTTTGCCACGCTTCTTCCTCTGGCTAGGAATCCCCAATCACGACTTAGTCTTAGCCCAAGAGAGACATGAAGATTGGCTTTTGTTTCTAGCAGACAAAACTGTTGGATTTGCACAGGTTGTACCTTTCCCTTCCCTTCCCTGCGCTGATATTAGCGCTTCGTTTCAAACTGCTGAGACTAAGAGCGGTTTTGCAGGCTTCAGCTGAAGCCTCGAACTATTTATAACTTCTCCATCATAGCTTTTAAAATCATCTTGGTGATGTCTCAGGCCCTGGAACTGTCTTATGTCATAGGTATATCCAGAAATTATGTGAATTGTGGTCCCACACATTGGCCATTGGGAAGGCTGGAATGGAATATATATTTTGAGCAAATATCAGTGAAATATATGAGTATGGGGAATCTAATCTAAATCAATTGGCAGGACTTTTTTGCTTATTGTTACTCCCCCCCCCCAAATGAATAAAAGTTATAATAGGTCTAACTTGGAGCTGAGTTATTTACTCATAGGGTTAAAATTGATCATGGAAACCACAAACAGCCAATTCATGCATTCCATGGTTAAAGTTAAGACTTTTTTTTTTTTTTTTGCTTGACTTCCATTATCTCTACTGAAACAAACCAGAACTGCAACAGAATCCCTGAATGGGTATATGCTATTGGGTAAATCTGAAAGGGAAAAAAAAAAACTTCACACATATATCCTTATAAGGTAATGCCAAGTTTTAATCGTGATTCTTTTTCCAAGGGGAGAAATACCCTAAACTAATTATTACTGGAAGTATCAAAAGAAAAATAGTTCCTGACATTAAGTAAACCTACAGTTTAATCTACATTTTGATATTTCTATTCACTAAGATGGAAAAAGAGTTATATTGTATACAATATTTAAAAAAGCAGCTGCTGTGTGCTATTTCAATGTTTTTAGCTGCAGAGGCAGGTTCCGACTTGATTATTACAATTATTCCAAAAAGTGTGTTGAAAAGTTTGAACATTATTTCTTCAGATCTTTTAAAGTTTCAGAACAGTTCGGATGCTGTAAAGAGGGAAGAAAAACAATTTCAAACTGTGTAGTTACACTGTATCATAAAAATAAGATTTCTTATTGTATTTACAAGAGACGTAAAAAGATTTTTCCCTAAATTATGCAAGACGTGGCTTATAGTCATTAAGAAGACAATCTTTTACAAACAGAGAAAATTGTTTTTTCTGGTAAATAAGACATTTAAGAAAATTAAATTATTGGAGGTAAATAGAGAAGTATTTTGTATTCTAAACTTAAAATACCTTAAAGGGAAATCATGCTAACATAAATCAAAGATTTGTTTGGTTTGCATACCAATCTCAGCAGTTTAAACAGTTTTCCCCCCTTTTCCTTCCTACTCTTTTATCCCTTTTCCAGTTTTTATTTCATCATTTCCAGTGAAAGGAAAGGAAGAGAGAGGTTGATACTGTATGGCACCAACTGGAGGAGTTTTGTGTACCATTTTTATCAATATGTTTTAGAAGATCATCTTAACTTAGTCATATTTTCAGATAACTAACAGTATGTTGTAGCCCTCCATGCGTTCAGCAACTCTTTTCCCATCAAGTGCAACTGAACAGCCGAATTAATGTGTTTTTTTCTGTAACTCACCCTTTGCCCCCTCTCTATCTTTTTGAGTTTCCGTCTTTCTACCCTCTTCCCAAGTAAGATTTCAAGGAAAAGGCAGAACATTTAAATTTAAAATGAAGATTCTGATCATTTACTCCTCTCTGAGGCATCAGGCTACAGTTTTATGGCCTTTGGGGAAGAAAAACTGTATAGCACAAGCTGTCTTTTCTATAGACAAAGATGCCTTTAACATCTTGCCGAAGCAGATGTGCTCCCACATCAGAAGAAAACAAGAAATTTTAAATGGATCTACTCAAAACCTTAGAAAATACCCCGGCACTCAAACTGGCATATTGATATCGTTTCCCGTTCAAAGGGAGTTGATCCAAGCAACGTGAGATGGTTAAAAAAAAAGTATAAAAAGCCAAGCCACTATCAATAAACAACAAAGCAAAACAGAAAAAGGACACCAGTTGTACAGGTTACAATACTAAATGGTAAATCTTTGGCCTACCCAACTAAAAGTAAGACCCATTCTTTAGTAGGGTTTATTTCTAAAAAACCCTGTATAAAATTGTGTTATAAACTTAATATGCAGCAAAACATTTACCTCTTTCCAGCATGCATAAGTTCAAAGGCTTCATTAATTTGCTCAAAAGGTAGAGTATGGGTCACAAATTCATCCACTTTTATTTTTTTGGACATGTATTCATCTACCAACTTTGGTATGCTGTCCACGCTTTTCCAACCTGACATGAAATAAAATGATTACTTAATGCAGAGTCAGCACAGGATAAAATACTGTTCAACATAATTACAGCAGTATCAGGTAACACTTCAAAAGTTACAAAAATCAATCTTAAAATCCAAAACGGAGATCTTCAACCACTGTCAGCCTATAATACAACTAAAATGGTAATCAAGTCTCTAATATTTTCATTGTAAGTACAGGAGGACATTTAATTTTTTGTATAAGCAAGAGTTATGCCCCACATAATTTGTGTGTTGTTTTAAAAATGATGTATCTTACATTGAAGATAATCTAAGAAGGATTATACATTCTAAAAATTATAGCATTTTTTTTCTTTAGAACATAGGAGTACAATCAGTAGCAACCTCACCATCACTTCTTAAAGTGCTACCAATTTTGAGTTTCAACTTAATGGGTTTAAATTAGAGAAGAAGAGAAAAAAATCATGGAGGAGATACTGTTTGCTGGGCAGAATGTAAGAAAAATATTTTTAATTTGGGTATGTCTATGTTGTCCACATTCATTTTCCTCTCTATCCATATACAGTTCCCAACACATTCTAAAAGACCTATATGTAGTCTTTAACATCACAAAATGTTGGGCACCAAGAACACATGAGTGAGAATATATCCTATTTTCAATAAAGAGAGGATGGGACTGAATGCTATAGTCCTTGGGGGGGGGGCTCTTCAGATGCTGAAGTTCCAACTTCTATCAGTACTAGCTAGACTGGAAATGGAGAAGATCCCAGTTCAGCAACATCAGTGGTTGTATCCTAGCAGAGCTGTACCTCCAAAGGCAGTCCCTTTCCACGTTCGTCCAGTAACCAGCTGGAATGGACGGGTAGCAATTTCTTGACCAGCTCCAGCAACTCCGACTATCACACTCACTCCCCAGCCTTTATGGCATGCTTCCAAGGCTGCTCTCTGTTGAATGTTAGAAGGGAAAATGAGGGAACACATTGAGGTGACACAAGAAACTGGAAAGGCCATAGCTCAATTAGAATTCTGAGAAGACATTTTCCATGCTCTTGTAAAACAGCTAATGTAAGATTGTGGCCAATCACAAAACAAATATTTAGCAGATTTTCAGCTAATAATCTCATACCCAAAGGGTTATCAATACAAAACTTACCATTCCCTATTTTCTTGGGAAATGGAAAAAGTAACAAGCAAGGCAGTGAGTACAGATATTGCACTATTACGATATTCTAAGAAGTATCCTTGTAAGATGACACTGGAGACCCATACTTTGTTTTTTAACATACCATCTTCCCATTTCACTTTTTTTTTATTTAGAAGAAGCTTTAATAAAAATAAAATTAGTGGGTCCACAGAAGAGGCCTCAGAGTGTGCTTACCATGACACCGACATTCCCGATGCATTCGAAAGAGTAATCTACTCCGCCATCTGTCAACTCAATCAGGGCTTCCTGAATAGGCTTCTTGAAATCCTCAGGACTGATGCATTCTGTAGCCCCAAATTCCATGGCTTTGGTAAATTTGTCCTTGTTAAGATCAACCCCAATGATTCTGGATGCACCGGCCACCTTACAGCCCATGAGAACTGCTAGCCCAACTCCACCCAAGCCAAAAACAGCACAGGTGGAACCAGGTTCAACCTGAAAGAAAATGTGACAATCGAACTAACGACATGGAAAAGAAAGCTACAGAAAACAGTTCTTATACAGGGAAAGTTCAAGGCTTCTGCAAAAGATTAAGCCAAACTGTAGTTGGTTTTTAAAACTGACAAATGTAATTTGTGCTTTAAAGTTAATTGGGGTAGGTTCATCCATCACATTAAGCTATATGGTGGTTAGGTTTCTTCTAACTCTGGGCTATGAGGAAAATATGCAGAAAGCATTACGCTCAATCCATAACCATAGTCTGTTCTTAGTTTAATTATCCTGTAGTCGTGGCTTTATATGTCACCTTAACCTGGATTATTAATAGCTGGTTTATTGTCAAGCATTACAAGTCTACCTGTGTAAAGTAAGAGAGGCATGGGAAAGAATGACATTGTCATGGTAGCTGTTTGTTTTCCACCACTGCAGAAAGGTCTTTTAAAATCAATTACTGAGGAAACCACTACAGATCCAGCGTCTCCTCCTCCAACTGGGCCCTGCAGACTTGAGTTTTTTTTTATATAAAGCAACAATCCCAGAAAGTGAAAGATGAAGAAAGGCTGGGCTATTGGTAACAGAAGAGGAAAACTAGCAAACCAGCTCACAAAGCATGAAGAAGACTCATTTGTATGACTAAAGCTAAATAATGGGAAGCATTACTTGTTTACATACTAATTGCTAGCTTTTTATTCTATAAGATATAAAGGAGCATCAGAGGACCAAGGAATTTTATTCTAGACTAATGAAGAGAAGGAGTAGGGGTGACATGATAGCTGTGTTCCAATATTTGAGGGGCTGCCACAAAGATGAGGGGGGTCAACCTATTCTCCAAAGCACCTGAAGGTAGGACAAGAAACAATGGATGGAAACTAATCAGAGAGAAGCAACTTAAAACTAAGGAGAAAGTTCCTGACAATGAGAACAATTAACCAGTGGAACGGCTTGCCTTCAGAAGTTATGGTTGCTCCATCGCTGGAGCTTTTTAAGAAGAGATCTGACAGCCATTTATGTTAAACAATATAGGGTTTCCTGCCTGGGCAGGGGGTTGGACTAGAAGATCTCCAAGGTCCCTTCCAACTCATTATTATCATTATTATTATTATTATTATTATTATTATTATTATTATTATTATTATTATTTAACTAATTTCCAGCCAGTTTCTTCTAAAAAGCTGCCTCAGAATAGGTGGTCTACAAGCAGTACTCTACTTATAATTATAATTAAATTATACTCATTGTTAAGTGGGTCATTAGGTTACTGATCTGATTTTATGACTTTTTTCCCCTCATGGTTATTGAGTGCTTGCCGTGATCGTTATACGAACATGCTAGTTGTTAAGTGAATGCTGTTGTTGTTAAGGAAATCCATTTTAACCAAAGAGCATATTTTGAAACGGAGATGAGCACCACCCCCTAAAGTCGGCTACGACTAGTGAAGTAAAATCTGCAGGAGACCTTTACCATGCTTTGCCAGAAACCAGAAACAAATACTAGAAACTGGAAAAAAAGGCAAAGTCTCTCTCTCTCTCTCTCTGTGTTGTGTGTACGTGCACACAGCCATCGTAAGTTCAAAATTAGGTTGCAAGTAAATTTTGGGGGGTCCATCATAACTTTAGTTGCTAACTGGTTATGTTGAGGACTGCCTGTGTAGGTCTTTCTTTACTCACTGAATTCAATGACTGAGACTGTATATACTGTAGTTTTTTGAAAAAAACAAATGATAGCTTGGTGAAGTTTAATAACAGCTTGCTTTGTAAAGCATGCGGAACTCTATAAAGAGTTTTTGCTTTCGCTTAGCATCACGTTTATGGTTAACAATACATATGAATTAGCCAACTGTGGCTTATTTAACAGATCATGGCTTAGCACAGCAGCCAATGTCACCTTTTCCAAGTTGCTTTTCTTCCATGAAAATAATAAATTGACAGTGCCTAGTGGAAAGCTTTTGAGAACCAGCAGAAACAAAAAAAAGATAAGCATGTATAAGTATATGTCTGCTTTCAGGTGAAATTTGCATGTTTCTTTTCTATTAAAAAAAAAGGGCGAGGGGGAATAAAAGAAGTGCACATGGCACAAAGCTCATCTCCACAGGAGAAATAAGATTTTTTCCTAAAATATTATTCCATTCTAGCATTTCTCAACCTTTTTAAGTTGTTTGGACTTCAACTCCCAGAACTCTTCAACCAGTATGCTGGCTAGGGAATTCTGGGAATTGAAGTCCACACATCTTAAGATGTACTAAGATTGAAATACACTGCCCTAGTCTTTGCGTTATATTATAATCACCGCCCAGATTTGCTCTATGAGGGTCGATCTCCAAATAGAATATACAAATTAAAAAAATAGTTTAGGATTAAAATGACCTTGTAAGAAAAAGAATTGAGAGGAAGCAGATTTTTTTTTACCTTTGCAGTGTTCAAGGCTGCCCCATAACCTGTAGAAATTCCACAGCCCAGCAAGCAGACTTTGTCCAACGGAGCTGAAGGGTCTATTTTCGCCAGGGATATGTCAGCCACAACCGTGTATTCTGAGAAGGTGCTTGTTCCCATGAAGTGGAGAACTTGCTTTCCTTTGCAGGAGAACCGGCTGGTACCATCAGGCATCACTCCTTTTCCCTGAGTGACTCTGAAGTGGGAACACTGCATCATTCACGTATCACATTAAATTATTGGCAGGCTATAGTACAGATCTGAAACCTGATTTTGATGCATTGTGTTTTTTTGTTTAGCATAAATCTGGATTAGTCACATCATTACCAAGATGGACCTTAGTTTGAGCTTTGCAGTCTATATGAAACAAAGTACTGGTTTGTAAACCATGGATTAAGATTAAGCATGCTGTGTGAACCCAGGCAATGGTAGCCAATTCCACAAGCCACAGCGCAGGCAATCCACAGTGGGTATGGATCCCTCAGCCACATTTTTGTGCCTTCCAGAGCAAGCCCAGATTATATCTGTAAACACTAATGGGCGGGCTGACATGTGTAAAGATAAGCTATAAAACCAAGTAAAAAGTCGTTGCTTGCATATCTTGATTAATGAACTTCTCCAAAAAAGCTAAAGATGACTGTGAAATCATTAGACCTCTCCCCCAATGAATTCATATTGCCACCAGCAATGTGACTCTTAGAGGCAAGGCTTGCTTCCTAGGTAAATCAAATCACTGCTCAGCCTTTTGTGTCAACCAAACCTACGGCTAAAACCTACTTCCTTGCTTGGCCAGTGTCTTTGTTTGGAAGCTAAAACCAACTCATAATTTCTCTATATAAAAATTTCTTGGGAATAGGGCTTAAAGTCAATTCAATCTCACTGTACATATGCAGTCTTTATCAGCATTAAATCAGCCACAGTTTAATTTAACTATAGTTAACATAACTGTTGTGGAAAGGATTCTACAGGTTTTAGGTAACCTTACATATATTATTTCGCTGATGAACCTGCAATGAAATGTCTGCAAGCTAACAAGCTCAGAGGGCACCAAGGCTCAATTCAACGCCTGCCTGCCTGCCTATTCACATTTCTGAACTGTTCATCTCTCTCAAAGAGGGAGATTTGCATCCACAGTTAAGTGCATCATTCTCATGTACGCCATCCAGAGTCACTTGTGGAAATGGATGGCTGTAGAAATCAAATAAATACATCATGACTGAAACAGATGCATCAAAAAGGACTGAATGACATTTCTCTGTTCTCTCGTGCTGCAGTTGGGATCCAGCCAGATGCAGAACGACGACTAGCCCTTGAACACATCGATGAGGATCTATTTCTATTCTATTGATATATTATTTCTGATTGCCAACATTGATTTTTCATCCAAGTTCCACATCCTGTTCACACACAGGAGCTTTGAACTTTTGAAATTCTCTCCCAAGTGGAAATACAATGGGAAACAAGAGTCTTTCAATTTTCTCATCTTCAGCATACACCAGAGCATTTAGGAAAGGAACACCATCAACAATGTTCTTCCAACTGAGTTAGCCTTCCTGAGATGAGTTGGATTATAAATCCCCATCCATGGACCCAACAAGGCAAAGAACGATTTGGGGCAATGAAAACTGAACGGTTGCCAAGAAGAGACTTGTGTTCTGTGGAACAGGTTGTGCAGAGGCTGTCAGAGGAAATATATCAAACCCCTCCTTTTTCCACTTGATAAGCCAAGTGTGCACACATACAGTGTACTGCCAAAAAGCAAATAAAGCATATTTGATTACTGTAACATACAAACCAGGAAAAAAAATGAAAAGCACCAACCTAATTTTCTGGCAGAGATTCGTTTTAGGATTTAAGCAGAACTTGCATTCGCCACATTGAGGAATATATAGAGGGATAACTGTGTCTCCTGAAAAACAGAAAATAATTTCAGCTGATCAAAGTACGGTGGATTAAACTGGAACTCCTCTACTCACGCATTCCTCTTTTTTGAGTGGCTAAGGACTGTAGGGGACATATCAGTGAACACGATAATGTCACAGGAGAGGTAGGGGCAGATCATTCAGTCCTCTCCATTCCCTATTTGAGAGGTTCTGTTTTTGCCTTAAGAAATAAAAGTGTTAAACTCAGTGCATTGGTTTTGCATATTTTGCAAAACCAAATAAATAGGAAAAAATGCATTTTTATCTGGCAGCCTACTGAAACAACATCATCTTAGAAGACTCTGGGAGGCCACCTTATGCTAGAAGTTTTATTTATAAAAATAAAAATTCATGCAAGCAAAGGCAAGGACTCACTTACAAAAATTTGAGGAGCAGGCATAACCTATTCTAACCTGAGGCAGAGATGCACAAGCAGCCTAAACAATTTCATAATTGTGCCATCTAATATGCTTGACTGGAGAAAACCAAGACTCTTCGGACATTATATAAGAGTATTCCTTTAATTATGCCATTATTCCTCTTGATGGAACATCAAGAGACCCAACTTCTTACCTGGTTTAAATTTAGTCACTCCTTTTCCAACACTCTCCACAATCCCAGCTCCTTCATGACCCAGGATTACAGGAAAGCTCCCTTCAGGATCAGCACCACTCAGAGTAAAAGCATCAGTGTGACACACTGCAGTAGCAATAATCTAGGAAGTTACAATAAATAATTGTATGGAGGAAGACAGAACATTTCTAGGATTCAGCTTATGTTTTTGACATTAAAACAATCCCCAGGGCAAACTGCTTTTCTGCAGGCAGCCTTAAGGACACTCTGCTGTAGTGTTTAAGAAAAGGAATTTAGAATCCAAACAGCAGAGGAGAAACTGGGAAGATTTAATTCATATTACCACTCAATCATCTCTACCATTCAATTTAACCTTTCTTTGAGATCAGTGATGGGGATAAAGCAAGCAAAGAAAAGACCAACGTATACTCTTGGGTTCTCTGGAAAAGGACTGAGATATAAATTCAACATCAAATCTTTCAGCCTCAGCCCATGTGCTTTATTAAGGAGGATAGGGACCTTCTTCCAGTTTATTGAAATAGCTTATGTCAGGGATCCCTAACCCCTGGGTCCACTATCAGGTCTTGAGCCTTTGGGAACTGGGCTGCGGAAGTGGCGGATGAGTGGAACCATCCCCTCCCCCCCACCCCGCTGGTCCACAAAACCGAAAAGGTGAGCGAACTTTCACCTATGTGAAACGTAAAACCAATAAATGATCATTACTGAAATCTTCAAGTTCATATCTACGGTAGTCTATTCCATAAGTTTACATCAAAAC
Source organism: Protobothrops mucrosquamatus (assembly GCF_001527695.2). NCBI lineage: Eukaryota > Metazoa > Chordata > Lepidosauria > Squamata > Viperidae > Protobothrops > Protobothrops mucrosquamatus. Next base: position 186,355 of record NW_015386885.1, read on the forward strand.
ATATTTGATGGCTGTTAATATAGGCTCCTCCACTAGATGAACCCATGGCTGGGAATTCTGGGGCTCATAGTCTCAACACTCCTGGAGGTCATCAAGTCAAGAAAAAGATGCCTCAAAGAAACTGTAAGAGTCTATATTCTCTCTGTTGCAACAGGGCTTCATGGATAGTCTGCTAAATACTTACAATTGTTATTACTAGTTCTATTACTAGATTCTATCATTTATCATGGAAAGTAAGAATTGTAAAGTATAAAAATAGTCACCCAAAATATTGGTCTCACATTGGCAATACTACACCCATGTGTTCAGCTCTATTAAAACTCAACCCTTGATTCATTACCTTGATACGAACTTCATGGGCTTTCGGAGGAGCGACTTCCACCTCTTCAATGGACAGTGGTTTGCCTGCCTCCCAGGCAACAGCTGCCTTACATTTGATAACCTAAAGAAGAGAAGAAACCTCCCATGTAATGAATTCAATGGAGACGATCACATTTAAATCTTGGAATCAATTCCAGCATTTCTATTCAAGACTCAAGCTCATTACTGGAACTTTGGAGATCCTCCCAAGATTGAAAATGGATCTTCATTTCTATCAAAATCAGCAAGCACTCTAGATGTTTAGACAGAGGGGCAGAATTCTTAATTTACCAATGTCATTTGGAATGGGAAATGAGGAAGAAATTCCACAGCTATCGTTTGTCCTTTTTAATCTGGATTTAAGCTTTGTCTTGAACAGTTTGTTCAATGCACAAAGTTGCAAAATCTATCGTAAGACGGAAACCAATTCATTTTTTATGGAGCAAGGTTCAAAAACGTGATGCCAAGTAAAATATTTGCAGTCTTTCAGTGTCTTTTTCTTTACCAACTATGGATTCATGAGAAAAAGATATAAGCATAAATGATCAAAGTATTATGTATAAATCCATTTGATAATACAATAAAATATGTTTTATAAGAATTTAGACTCTGAAATTATGTAGAATTTCTGATTTGAGAACAAAGCACTAGTTTCCTAATTTATACTGGCTAACGGGTCAATTTCAAGCAATTTTGCCATAACTTAGAGTAAACTTTTAAAGTATTTTAAAGTATTGTCAACAATTAGACATTACAAAAGGCTAGAGAAATAAATGTGATACATTAAAAAATACACCAGTTTTTAATTCTTGTATTTTTATATAATCTGTATTGTTTTTGCTAACTAGCTAAAATACTGTATTACTCTGAAGAAATAAAAGATGCCCAAGCCATGTCAAGTTGGTAATTGGAATCCTGAACCTCTGAAGACTTGACTTAGCAACTGCAAAGCAACACTTGGAAGAGAATAATGAAATACAGGGCATTATATTCTGTAAGTAACTTTCATTATTCTGCAACTACTATAATTGGTTGGTTTGAACAGACACTTTGTTCAGCTGTGCAGGATCTTGAACATGTAAATTGTTTGGATATGCAATAATCTCAATATGGATTACGAATTTTACCCATACTGTTGCACAAAGAAAGCAGCAGGTAAATTTGGGAAATTATAGTCCTGACAAAGTGGGAAAGTGGCAAGTTGAGGCAAGTTACAGGACCACTTAAACACATTAGTTTTCCAAATGAGTTCACTTATTGAAAAATTGTATAGGCACAAGCTAGAAAGGAAACCATGAGTTCTTGTCCTGCTTTAGCCATGAAAGCCGACTGTGATTTTGGGCCAGTCACGCTCATTCAGCCCAACTCATCTCACAGTGTTGTTGTTTTGGGGAAAATAGGAGCAGAAGGTATGTTGGATATGTTCACTGCCTTGAGTTATTTGTAAAAATAATAAAGGCGGGATATAAATAAAATAAATATTACAATACTCCCAAATTCCTCACTGCGTGGGTATATTCTGGAAATCAGGAGCACAAGACATATTTGAAAATAATATTATTTTTTCACCTACATGGAGTCCTTTCTAGTTGAAAAGATTAAGAGGCAAATTGAGAAAATGAGCCAAGTCAAAAAAATATTCAAATACAAACTGTCTGTTACAAAACCCAGAAACTCAACTATGGTTTGTCGAAAAGTTACTATCAAGTACTTTCATGCCATGTTTAGAATGTAATACCCCAACCCAGAATTTGCTTTACAAATCACACTAGTCAGATTCATGTAATATCTGCAACCCAGAAATTAAGCAAACCATGTTTTGATTTAGCATTGGTGTGAAGCCAGCTGATAGAGGGATAGTATGAAGAAACCAAATCTGAATGAAGCATTTAGAAAGTTTGTTCCGTTAATCAAAGCAGAAACCAAGACAAATCAACCAGAGACATCACTGATTTCAAGCCAGTGGGGGAAAAAATAGCACGCAAAGGCCACAATCAAGTACAACTTTGTCTGCGTGGAGGAACATAAAGCTGTGTTCTTGGGATTCATAGATTCGGCTGCTGAATTGCCCGAATGTCAGAATGTCCCTGTCCGTGGACACGCGTGTCTTCTTGGAACCTCCAAATCTAGATTACCCCACGGCAGGTAAGCGATATAGAAAACGTCGCTGCCACCTGTTGTCGTCAGAGATACGACAGTTGTACCCAGGGGTCTCGCCAGCCCAATTATGGGCTTTTAACAAAATAATGGAACGGGAGCCGTTGCCCCCTGGAAGGAAGCCCTGCTAAACTCCGTGATGTTTTTGGCAAAGGTCTGGATGGAGTGGGGAGCAAGCTGCAAGCTCCTGTGGCTGATACCCAGGGTCACCCTTGCCTTGCCTATCTTCCTGCCTTCCGCACGGCCCTTGGCGAGGACCTAGCTGGCTTGCTGGAGCCGCAGCCGGCCGCTTTGCTCTCCGGGAACTTTCCGAGGCTCTGAAGCGCCCACGCAAAAGCGTCTCCTTACCCCGCTCGCCATGGAACACGTGAACCCGCCAAGCCGAGGTCACCCACTTCGAATGGATCTCTGCTAAGAAGGCCGAAGCATGCGCACTCCTCCAAGAACTGCCTACCACCGGAGGAGGGGCGAAGGGCGAGTCTGACGTGTGAATACACGCCCCCCCCCCCGCCCGGGTTTAGAAGAGCTGACCTGCTCTAAATTCGCCTTCCCGAGAGAGTTGGATACTGTCATCTTGTATTGCTCGGGATTGCACGGAAGCGATTGACATCTTTACTGGCGTTAGTCTCTCCAGGCTGCAAAACTCCAGCCCCAAATTAAACGATACAGAAAAACTGAATTCTTGGCCTTTTCATTCTAGCTCTACCAAGGACATGGTAGTAATCTCCTTTTCCTTTGGATTTTTCTCACCTCCGCCGAGCGAGATGCTTTTTTCTTGTCTGTCATCTGTTTGCATGACATGTCCAAACTATAGGAGTTTCTCTCCTTGACGATCTTGATTGGGGGGGGGGGTTCTGGGATAAAATTGTAAGCTTGTAAGCTCTGAACTTAGAAGTCTATTGCTCTTCAAAGAACAGGTTGGTAGAAATCAATATTTGGGAAAATAGGTAGAGGGCGTGCCGCCAAATGCAGAGCAAAGGAATATCAGAAAACTGGGAATGCAATATACTGTAGTTTTAAAAAACGATTTTAAAAAAGCGGTTGTTTTGATAGACAGCTGCTATGACTAGATTTACATATTGTGCTACCAGAATTAAAGAGACCACGTTAAGACTTAGTACGGTGGATAAACTAGTCTTTGTACAGATTTTTTTTTTCAAACTGAACAGCATAGTTGGAAAAGCTATAAACATATAAAAGTAGAACTGAACAAGCACACAAACTTAACAATGTGAATTAAAAAAAAAGATATTGGACAACAAAAACTTTAAATGCAAATAAATCACTGTGTTTTTACAAGAGAGATGAGTGCATTTCTTTCTCTAACATTTATTGATCCCAAATAAATATCCTAAATATCAAAGTATTTTATTTTATTTGTTTTATTTGTTTATATGGAATGCAAAAAAAAAATACTGGATCAGTATTTAAAGTGAAGAATTTAAAATTTAAAAAGCCAATTTGGTGTAATGTAATGGTTAAAGCATCAGGCTAGAAACCTGGAGATCTTGAGTTCTAGTCCTGCCTTGGGCACAAAGTCAGCTGGATGATCTTGGGTGAATCTCAGCCCTAAGAATGAGGAAATTGCAAATGCCATGAAAACTGCAGGGACTTTTCCAGCTTTCCAATTCAAGAATGAGAATTGGACTGAACAGAAGAAAAGAATTAAAATGTATCAGGAAAAAAAATGAACATTAGGTGTCAGTAGAGTAACTTAGATGATCTGTAATTCCCATCATGCTGTAGTTTTCACAGGCTCTGCAGAGGACTGAATGGAAAGGATAACAACTGTAACCCTTTTACTGATTCTTTCTTAATGCTTCATTTATTTTTTGTTCTCAGGGATATGTGAAACAGAAAGGGCACCCCACAAAGAAAGGGACTAAGAAACAATCACGAATGAAGGCAAATATACATGTCTTAGGATAAGGATAAGGCAAGTATACCTGTCTCCCACCTCCAAGGAATCCGGTAAAGGAGGTGGGAGAGACTTCTAATGTAATTTACCAGATTCCCTGCATGGATTGCCCTTGTGACTATATAGGACAGATCAGGATGAAGCTAACCACCAGATTGCAAGAACATAAATGAGCAGTTAGACAAGGAGACCCAAACTCATTGGTAGCCTCACATTGCAACGAAGGAAACACATTCAATTTCACAGCTACTAAGATTGTTGGCTGAGTAGGGACAAAAATAGCCAGGTAAATGATTGAAGCCTGGGAAATGGGCCCCTTGTCAGTCAACAGGACTGCTGACTTACCACCACCTTACCAGGTAGTTAGGAGCTGAGGGTGCAGCAACACAAGGAAACAACAGCCAACGACTTAATAGCCAGCCCTCAACATTCCAATTAACACTAAAAGCCATACATAAATACTATGCACAGAACAGTTCAGTGCACACATAAAGAGTGATGTTCCCTGAGGATGGCCACTAGCATGAATATGAAAACTTGGAAAACTAAATCTCTGGTCCAGTGTCCGACTCACAATTTTTTCCCCTGTGTATAACAATTGGAACTAGTCACAAAGGAAGAAAGCCACCTAAAACAATATCCCCAATTCCCAAACATCATTATTGGTACAAAAAGGAAACTGTGATTGATAGCATTGAGAAATCAAGGAGCAATATTTCCACCCCTGTTCTACTTCAAGTCATCAACAAGCACTACCAAGGCTGTCTCCATGTTGAATCCCAGCCTGAAAGCTGACTTAAGCCTGTCTAGATCAAAGTTTCTCAACCTTGGCTACTTTAAGATGGGTGGACTTCAACTCCTAGAATTCCCCCATTCTCTGTGGGTTGTGGAATTCTGGGAGTTGGTCCACCCAA